>NW_025862847.1:0-18780 GCF_002878395.1 Capsicum annuum
AAAACCAAGATTTAGGGATGTTGGAACAACCCTAACCAAGGATTTGATACCAAATGATAGCCTAAAGACTACCAAACACACGAAATTGGCTACTAAGATGCAAATTCCAGCAACCAAATAAAGAGAAAACAACACTTAGAATGGAGCTGAAGAAGAAGAATGCTTGTAATTAAAGGATAGATAGAAAGACCCTTACTCCTATTCAATGATTAGTGCTAGAAGATGTTTCAAAATCTTCAACACGCCTCACAAATAAGAGTTCAAACCTTCCTCTTAGGTGACCCAAAGGAAACACTCTTCCTCAAGTACACCTTTCTTGCCAAATTATCCAAAACAAGTGAAACCCTAACTTCAAATGTTCTTGGAACAATTTTCAAATTCTACTCTCTCTCTCTACAAATCTAAAACTACAATATAGAAGAAGGTTCAATTTCATCAAAAGTCTAATGAAAAGAGAAGTAAAATGCCTATTTATACTATTACATGAATAAAGACTCAAATGCCCTTAATGAGGCCCTAAAAGAGGTGCCTCTTGAGTTTGGACTTTAAGTGTGAAAAGTCCACCAAACCCCTCCCAATAGACTCCCATGAGGTGTAGAAGAGTAGTTCTTTCAATGCACTTCTTCAAAAATCAGCAAGTAACCTCCTTTGGTCGGATGCATTACACCTTCACACGCCTTCAATTGTATGAACAATGATTGAAGTTGTTGTGATTCCTTGGCTTGGCTACGTGTAAAAGGTCTTGAGGACTTAGCACTTGCATCAGAAGGAAGGTAAATTCCAAGAACCCTAGTGGAATTATAGGGCTGTTGTACAGCTAAGAGAGAACAATAGAGAAAACCTAGAAAGTTGTTTTTATCTAAGTTAAAATGAGCTAAAGGAACTGGTTTTAATCCCTTTAAAAGGAGTTGATCTTGGCCGACTTTCTTGGACATTTTGTTGGGCCTTTGTGGATTAAAAACTATTGGGCTTTGGCTTCCCATTTTCCTCCTTTTTCTCTTATTTAATTTGGGCCAGAATTAATTTAAGTAGGTGGCAGTGTACTTGGCCCAATAAGCTGATCAAGGGAGTCTTAGTAGGTGATTCACCTACTTTTCTTAGGTTGTTACAAATTTCGAAGTAGGTGATGCACCTACTTGCTTTATTCAAGTCTAAAATGGGCCTTTAACGTATTGGGCTTATCGGACAGATTTGGTATTGGGCTGCTCATTCTATGTAACAATTATTTTACTTAGTTTAGGGCCTTAAATTAGCCCATTACCTATCCCATAAGTCTATATCAAGTTCCACATAAGTAGAACTAGTACAAGTAGAATATAGGGTGTTACATTCTCCTCCCTTTAGAAATATTCATCCTCGAATGCTAGCATAACTAGATAGCCTAAAATAATATAAGACTAAGTTTAAACTCACTGTTATCCAGATAACAATTACGTATTTACACTTACTTATTAATGCCCCAAAGCATCATCCTTGGACCTTGTCTTTAGATTTGAATAAATGAGGGTACTTTGACTTCATTGCTTCTTCGGTTTGCCATGTGATTTCTTCTACTTGCGGGTTCCTCCAAAGCACTTTTACTGAAGCTACTTCTTTATTTCTTAACTTCTTAACTTGCCGATCTATTATAGCAGTAGGCACTTCTTCATAGGTGAGTTCTTCTATAACCTGTACATCTTTAGTAGGAGTAATATAAGATGGATCTCCTATGTACTTTCAAAGAATTGAGACATGAAACACCGGATGCACCATTGAAACCTGCTGGGGTAGGTCTAACTCATATGCCACCTAGCCAAATCTTTGAATAATTTTATATGGCCTTATATAGCGGGGACTTAGTTTTCCCTTTTTACCAAACCTCATTACCCCTTTCATTGGTGACACCTTCAAGAATACTCAATCTCCTAGAGAAAACTCTAACCCTCTTCTTTTAATATCTGCACATGATTTATGTTAGCTTTGAGCTATTTCTAACCATTGTTGTATCACCTTAACTTTTCCTATATCTTGATGAACAAAATCTGGCCCAAATAAGGTAGTTTTACCCACCTCAAACCAACCGATTAGTGATCTACAGTTTCTGCCATCTAAAGCTTCATAAGGTGCCATTTTGATACTCAAGTGATAACTATTATTGTTTGACAACTCAATAAGTGGCAAATGATCATCTCAACTACCTTTGAAGTTAATACACAAGCTCACAACATATCCTCTAGTGTTTGGATTCTACATTTTGTCTGGCCATCTATTTGAGGGTGAAAAGTTGTGCTTAAATTCACTTGTGTCCCCAAACTCTTCTGAAATGACCTCCAAAATTATGTGGTAAATTGAGCTCCCCTATCAGATATAATAGAGATTGGGACTCCATATAGCCAAACTATCTCTTTAATATATAATTTTGCATACTCTTCAGCCGTGTAAGTAGATTTAACCGGTAGGAAATATGCTAATTTAGTAAGTCTATCAACTATTACCCATATAGATTCAAACTTTTGAGGGGATTGAGGTAAACTAGTGATGAAATAAATGTTGATCATATCCCAGTTCCAAGTAGGGAGCTCCATAAGGTGCATATAACCTTCTGGCTTTTGGGGTTCTACCTTAACTTGTTGATAATTTGGACATTCAGCTACAAATTTTGCAATATTCTTCTTCATGTCACACTACTAATACACCTCTTTCAAATACTAATACATTTTAGTTGACCCAAGATGAATAGAATATCTTGAATGATACGCCTCTATCGTAATCCATTTTCTTAGCCCATCTATATTAGGCACACACAATCTATTTTGGAACCGAAGTATTCCCTATTCTGTAAGCTCAAATGCCTTTGTTCATACCTTATTGAAATTCTCCTTAAGCTATAAATGAATAGGATCTATGTATTACTTCTCTTGAGCTTTGGCTACTAATGAGGATTCTGCTGCAGTTTGCACAATAACCCATTTGGCTGAAGATTCAAGAAGGCAAACCCCCAAGCTAGCTAATTGGAAAAGATCCTTAGTTATCCCTTGCCTTTCCATGGGATGCCTATAATTACTTGCCATCACCTTACAACTTAGTGCATCGCTACATATTTTCTTTCCTCAAATGATATAAGATATCATCAACATCATAGTCTTTTAATAGCTCAAACCACCTTTGTTGCCTCAAATTTAGGTCCCTCTGGTTAAAGAGATACGGCAAACTCTTGTGGTCGGTATATATATCAGAATGAACCCTATACAAGTAGTGGCACCATATTTGTAAAGCAGATATAACTGCCACTGGCATCATATGTTGGATAATTCTTCTTATATGGATACAACTGTCTTAAGGTTTAAGCTATTACTTTACCATGTTGCATCAAAGCACATCCTAATCCAACTCCTAAAGTATTACAATATACTATATAGCCTTCCGTGCCTTCTAGAAGTACCAATATAGATGTAGAAGTCAACTTACTCTTTAAATCTTGAAAACTTCTTTCACAAGTTTCATTCCATTGAAACTTGGCTTACTTTTTATGTGTTAGCTTTATTAAAAGGTGCAGAAATGGAAGAAAACCCCTTAACTAACCTTCTATAATAACCTGCCAAGCCTAGGAAACTAGAGCCTTCATAGGTGTTGTGGGTCTTGGCTAGTTCTTCACTGCCTCTGTCTTTTGAGAATCAATCTTATTCCTTCATCGGATACTATATGACCCAATAATGCTATTGATTTTAACCAAAACTCATATTTGGAGAACTTCACATACAACTTACGATGATGAAGGATTTGTAACACCTGTCATAAATGATTAGAATAGTCTTCTTTTGATCCTGAATACACTAGAATATCATCTATAAATACAATAACAAATACATCCAAGAATGGCTTAAACACTCTATTCATCAAATCCTTGAAAGATATTGGCGCATTTATTAGCCCAAATGACATAACTAATAACTCAAAATGACCATATCGCATTTGAAAAGCCGTTTTAGGTATATATTTCTCCTTCACTCTCAGTTGGTGATAACCTGACCTCAAGTCAATCTTTGAGAAACACTTAGCACCTTGTAACTGATCAAACAAATCATCAATTCTTGGAAGGGGATATTGTCCTTAATTTTCACCATATTCAATTGTCAGTAATCAATACACATTCTCAACATGCCATCTTTCTTACATACAAATAACACAGGTGCACCCAAAGGAGATATACTAGGCCTTATGATACCCTTTTCCAACAAATCTTTTAATTTTCCTTTAGTTCACATAATTCTACAGGGACCATTCTATATGGGGGAATAGAAATTGGTTAAGTACCTAGGATAATATCAATACCAAACTCTACTTCTTATTCTAGAGGTAAACCTGAAAGTTCGTCAGGAAATATATCAAGAAATTCATTCACCATTGAAATGGATTGAAGAGTCGGTGACTCCACCTCTATATCTTTCACCCTTACAAGAGACATATGTATCTTTTAGGCATCATCTTCTTTGCCTTAATATAAGAAATAAACTTACCCCTTGGTTCCCCAATATTACCCCTCCACTCAGGGACTATTCTTTTTTTGGAAAATAGAAATATACCCTCTTGGCTCAGTAATTCACTATGGTATAACAAGAAGACAACCAATCCATAACCATTATAATATTAAAATCTACCATTTCAAACTCCACAAGGTCGGCCAATGTATTACGATTACAAATAATTACTATACAATTATGATAAACTCTTCTAGCTATAATAGATTTGCCAATTGGTATAGATACTTCAAATGGCTTAGCTATTGATTCTGGTGTTCTTTTGAACTTTCCAACAATTAATGGAGTGACATATGATAATGTAGAACCTGGATAAATTAATGCATATACCGTATGTGATAAGATGGACAATGTACCTATAACCACGTCAGAAGAAGCCTCCAAATTTTGTCGACCCACTAGAGCATATGTACAATTCTGAAAACCACTAGAATTATCTCTTTTAATAACCCTACCACAACCAGTAGGCATCTTCTGACCTCTACCAAAAGAAAGAGCCAAGAATGATGATGCAATAGTAGATCCAGTAGGTCGTGCCATATCAGTCATGCCCTTTTTTGGGCAATCTCTCATTATGTGTCCCGGTATGTCATACCAATAAGAAAAATCTATCCCAAACAAACATGCACCTAAATTATTTCTACTATAATGCTTACAAATCTATCTAGGAAGCCTTGATTTGCTTACACCTCCTTGCTCTCGATACCCCACTACTTGTGAACCATGACTCTTACTTATTTGCCCAAAATGATTTACCTTAAACCCCTGGAATCAAGGAGGAGAATCTAATGTGGAGTAGGAAGGTAATGGTGTAGTACCATGAACTTTCTTTAAGTCTAGTATCGTCTATAGAAGGTTAAGGAATGACTTTCTAAGTGATTAATGTTTTAAAATAGTAAAGAATCTTCCTAATTTTGACTTTTTATCATGTGAAAAATTGAATTAGCTTTTCAATGATATAAGATTTACCTAAATACGATAATCGAGTAAGAAGTTATGGCTAATTTAAGTTCTAGTCGTAAAACACCATCATTTTGGTGTTTAGCACATCGCGGAGAGGGTTTAATTATCATTTAATACACGTCAAATAGCCACCTTAGCTTTTGATGACATTTTTTAAGGCCAACACGTAAAGGCTCAAGACTTGGTCACCTCAAGAATACAAGAACATGCATGGAGGACCTATTTTGAGCATAACTTAAAGCAATCTCGCGTGTGGAAGATTTCTTGGAGCATTTTAGATTGAGGACTCATGGTTTAGGACCTTAATTAAGGGCATTTTGGACACTACACATGGTGTATTTAAACACCATGGCCGCACCTATCATTAAGGGCAAAGTGGTCTTTTAGTCTTCTTTTGTAATACACTATAAATAGGTTATTTTAGCTCATTTCTTTGGAGATTTTGAATGATGAAGAATTGAAAGACATATTTTCTCTCTTTTGAGAGTGTAACACCCTTAGTTGTAGGGCTTGGAAAAGCCATCCTTAGCATAGGGCTTGGAAAAGCCAATATTGATCGTTGCTTGGAAACAGTAGATCTTGAGCTGAGTTCATTCCCTTGGTGGTCACCGTAAGAGTGTGGTTTTGATTGTTACATTCATTAGGGGTTAGTGTTGAAATACACTTGGTTCTTAATCTTGTAATAATCTTGGTCTCACTATCTATCTTTATTTTCTATGCAATTTTCCTTGTGTTTGTATTGAATCCGTGACTTGTTTCATCTTGTGTCATAGTTGCTGTTTTGGTGTTAAAATACACCTTGTATCTTATAATCCTTGTGTTGTTATTATTGGCCGAAAGTTGCTCTCAAAGGGGTCCTCACGTTCTAGTTGATTTGTGGACTGTTTTGAGTAGTTTTTGAGCCTCTCTTGTCTTTCCCGTATCAGTTCATATGCATAAACAATACTAACTGAATATCATGAGTATGACTGAATGAGAGTACATGCATGAATATGTAAACTGTACTGAGATCATAATAACATTGAATGCTAAATCTGAATACTGATTAATTGATATCTGAGTATTGTACTGAATTACTGGTAACTGGAAGACTATATCTGACAGTCTTAATTTTGTGGAACCATTCTGAGTCCCGTACTGAACTGAGTGACTTTGTCTGACAGTCCTGAATCTACGGAACTGAACTGAGTTCCATACTGAGACAGAATATGAAACTGAGATTGTGGGAAGTAATTATCTAACCGACATGCCCCTTCTCTAACTGATGTGGGGTCCAACCTGTAAATCTAGTGGAAGGGTGTCTATACCATGCCACGGGTAAGGACAAGTGCTGAGTCACCCTCATCTGGCAGGTACTCTGAACGAGAATGGTGGTACCCTCAACTGGCAGGTAGATCACCTCATTAACCCTCAACTGACAGGTTGATGTCTCAACTTATACTGGCTACGTAGTTCTGGAATGCAACGATTGCTTCTAAGGATTTCACCCTATACTGGCAGGTGAGTCCCCATCCATGGGTTCACTCAATGCTGAATCCTACTCTCAACTAAATAGACACTGGACTGAATTCTAAACTGTATTAGGCTAGACTGAACTGTTACTGATTGTACTATATAACTGAACTGAACTGGTTTTACTGAACTGAGATGGACTGATTCTGAGTTCACTGAGTTCTCCTAAGTTTTGTAACTGACTGAATTCTACTGATCGAGACATGATTGATTCTACTCTGTGACTGACCATGGCTCTAGACAAGTAGCTAAACTAGCGGGTATTAAATATCCTTAGGGCTCGATAGCATAAACTTAAAAGACATGGCATAATCTTGAGACATGGTAATTAACTACTTAGTCATCATTCATTCATTTGGGTATTCAAGCAAACACTTGCATGACAGGAACTTGCATACATGCTAACATGATATAATTTCACTATTTCACTCACAGGGGCAATTCATGCTAACTTGAACTTGCATCTTGATGCTATCCAATTACATAATTCTAAGAGTTTTAACATGAACTCACATGATAAAGCACACATATCAATTAACTCTACATGAATATTGTAGTAAGTTATGAAATAGAAACCCAATTAAGTAATAATCATGAATTCAGTTTAACTCAAATCATAGAAATCATGAAATCACTCTACATGATCTTTAAAAGAGTTTCTTGGACTCCAAGGGTGGAAGGAACCCTTGGATTAACACTTCACATACCTTTGTTGGTGAATTCTGGAAAATTAACGGTGGAATCTTGAGCCTTAAATTTGAATTTAATTCACCTAGTATTTTTGTTCTTGAGCAATTTGTACAAGAATGAATATAACTTGCTAAAAGAGGAGTAAATTTCGTGTTATGGGGGCTGAAGGACGTGGGAAAAAGACTTAATTGACCCTGAGGACAAGGCTTTTAAATGACTATAACCTGAACCATCGATGCGCAGACCGACACACCGCGTCATGGCATCGATGCGATAGCCAATGCACCGCGTCGAGTCTGCATTGGTTCATTGGAATTAGACGCTGGGAGCTAGATAAAATATTTATCAACGTGATAGTCGATGTGACACGTCAAGATCGCGTTGATTCACTGGTTTAGGATTCCCAAGGTGCTTCAAACGAAGTTTAAAAAAATCCAAAACTTATCCGGGAATACCTATTGACATTCCTGATCATGAATTAACTCAAATATCAACATTTAATGAATGTAAAGATCGCGAAATAAAATTGCCAACTTTTGAAGGCTAAAATAACACTAAGTCTGGATACTTAGCTAGAATTTTCTAAGTCAGGGACCTATTAAGAAACTTTAAGGACTGAATTAAGCTAAGAATTTTGCAGGGTCTTACATTATCTCCCCCTTGGGAACATTCGTCCTCAAATGAGACTGACTAAGCTGAGAATACTGGTAGACTAAACTTACTGAACATGAACATCTGAAACATGATTATCTGACTGACATTACTGACATACTGAATTTCATACTGAACATGCATATCTGGCGCATGAATACATGACTGAACTGACTCCTAAACATATGACTAAACATGCAATGGTAACTGATACCAAGTTTGTAATGGAAAATCTGAGCATGAAACTGAACAAGCTTAAGGAAGACTATTACCTTGAGCTGAATTTGAGTTCATGAAGAAGAGATGAGGATACTTGGTCCGCATATCTGCTTCTGCTTCCCAAGTAGCTCCCTCAACGGACTGATTCCACCAAAAAACTTTGATTAGAGGGACTTTTTTGTTCCTCAGTCAATGAATCTGATAATTAAGAATTTCGATCGGAATCTCTTCGTAAGAGAGGCTGTTCTGAACATCTATGCCCTCTATGGGGGCTACAACTGATGGGTCACCTATGCATATCTTTAGCAAAGAGACATGAAACACTCGATGGACTGAAGATAGATCTGAAGGCACCTCAAGCTCGTAAGCTACCTTTTTGAAATGGCTGAGAATTCGACAAGGACCGACATATTGGGGAACTGAACTTCCCCTTCTTGCCAAAATGCTTCACTCCTTTCATAGGAGAGATTTTATAGTACACATAGTCACCAATCTCGAACTCGAGATCCTTTCTGCGCACATCTACGTATGATTTCTGTCGGCTCTGAGCAGTCTTAAGCCTTTCCTTGATCAACTAAACTTTCTTTAAGGTATCAAATACCAAGTCAGGTCCTACTGCTGTGGCCTCACCCATTTCAAACCAACCAATGGGAGATCTAAACCTCCTCCCATAAAGCGCCCCAAACGGAGCCATCTGAATACTACAATGATATTTATTGTTATATGTGAACTCAATCAAAGGTAAGCGGTCATCCCAACTACCTTTAAAATCTATCGCACATGCTCGCAGCATATCCTCTAAAGTTTGAATGGTCCTTTCTGCTTGACCATCTGTCTGAGGGTGAAAAGCAGTATTGAGGTGAACTCGAGTACCAAGACCCTTTTAGAATGCTTTCCAAAAATGAGAGGTGAATTGGGTACCTCTATCTGAGATGATGGACAATGGAATACCGTGCAATCTGACCAACTCCCTAATAAAGAGTTTGGCATAATCCTTGGCTGAGTTAAGAGGTATGGATTGGTAGAAAATGAGTTGATTTGATCATCCTGTCTACAATGACCCAAACTGAATCATGCTAACAACGAGTACGAGGCAAACCCATCACAAAGTCCATGTTCACTTCTTCCCATTTCCAGGTGGAAATGCTAAACTCCTGCATGGACCCACTAGGCTTCTGATGCTCAATCTTAACTTGCTGACATATCGAGCACATAGCCACGAACTCTGCAATATCTCTCTTCATCCCACTCCACCTATATAGATCTCTCACAAATCATGGTATATCTTAGTGGACCCTGGGTGAATAGAATAACACGCACCATGCGCTTCTGCAAGAATTCACTGCCTCAAGTCATCTACGCCTGGCACACATAGTCGACCCTGAAAACGCAAAATACCATCTCTCCTTTGGGAGAAAACCTCTACCTTCTGATCTCTGACTTATTCTTTCAACTTGACTAGACTGAGATCCCTATCCTGCTTTTCTTTCACTTCAGAAACTAGGGATGATTCTGAACTACTCTGCACCCATACACTACCTTCTACTGAATCAACTAAGAAGACACCTAGTCGGGCTAGCTGATGAACTTCTTGAGCTAACTTCTTCTTACTATCCCCGACATGAGCAATACTACCCATAGAAATTCTACTGAGTGCATCGGCCACTAGATTGGCTTTGCCTGAATGATACAGAACACTCATGTCGTAGTCTTTCAACAACTCTAACCACCTTTTCTGACGAAGGTTTAGGTCTTTATGAGAGAATACAAATAGTTCCTCTAAATCCGTAAGGCAAACACTACTGCTGCTAGCTCAAGATCACGAGTAGGGTAATTCTTCTCATGGGGTTTAAGCTGCCTAGAGGCATAGGCTATAGCCTTACCTCTTTGTTTCAGAACACACCCCAAGCCAACTCTGGATGCATCATAATACACCATAAAGCCATTTGAACTATCTGGTAAGGTCAACACTGGAGCTATAGTGAGTTGAGTTTTCAAATCCTAAAAACTTTTCTCATAAGAATCTCACCACTGGAACTTGACTTTCTTTTGAGTCAATCTGGATATAGGGGATGCAATAGATGAAAATCCCTCAATGAACCATCGGTAATAGCCGGTCAAACCCAAAAAACTCCTGATATTTGATAGATAGATGGGACTGGGCCAGTTTCTCACTGCTTTGATCTTCTGGGGATCAACTCTAGTGCCATCACCAAAAATTATATGGCCGAGGAAAGCTACTGACATTAGCCAAAATTCACACTTATTGAATTTGACGAATAACTGATGATTTTCAAGAGTCTGTAATACTATTCTGAGATGGTCTGCATGATTATTTCACTGCGGGAGTAAACAAGAATGCCATTTATGAAAACTATGACAAACATGTCCAAGTACTTCTTGAACACACGGTTTATCAAGTCCGTGAAGGTTGCTGGAGCATTGGTAAGACCAAAGGACATGACTAAGAATTCAAAGTGAACATACCGAATTTTGAAAGCTGTCTTCAGGATGTCACACTCCTGGACTCTGAGCTGATGATAGCCTAATTTGAGGTCTATCTTAGATAAGTAACTGACACCCTGAAGTTGGTAAAACAAGTCATCAATTCTAGGAAGTGGATACTTGTTCTTGATTATGACTTTATTTAACTGACGATAGTAAATACACATTCTGAGGGAATAGTCTTTCTTGCGCATGAATAAAACTGGTGCGCCCACGAGGATATACTAGGTTTGATGAATCCCTTATCTAGGATATCCTTTAACTGCACTTTTAATTCTCTGAGTTCTACTGAAGCCATTCTGTATGGCAGAACAGATATGGGTTGAGTATCTGGAAGAAGATCGATTCCGAAATCAATTTCCCTTTTGGGAGAAACTTCGAGAAGATCATCGAGAAACACATTTGGGAATTCACATGCTACTGGCAGTGACTCAAGAGTAGGGGTTTTTGAATTAGAGTCCTGGACTCGAACTAGATAGTAGACACATCCCTTAGATATCATTTTTCTAGCCCGAAGGTAAGAAACAAGCTGACCCCTAAGTGCTGAAGTACTACCCCTCCACTCTAGGACGGGTTCATTCGGAAACTGAAACTAGAACAGTCGATTGAGGCATAGCAGGAATGAAGCCAATCCATCCCGAGAATGACATCAAAATCAGTCATCTCTAATTCGACTAAATCTGCTAACGTGATTTTCTGAGATATCATAACCGAGCAGATCCTGTATACCTACCTAACTATGATAGATTTACTCACTGGGTAGAGACTGAGAAAGGCTCTGCTAGCATTTTGGGACTGACTCCAAAATCAACTGCTATATATGGAGTAACAAAGGATAAAAAAACTCCTATATCTAGCAAAGCATAAATATGCAAATGGAAAACTTGTCATGTACCAGTGACCACATCAGGAGAACTCTCCTGATTCTATTGGGACTGAAGAGCATAAAGTTTGTTTGGGCGTTGCCCACTGGTGGCACTGGAAGTGGCACCCTACTAATTTGGGTGACCGAAATAAGTTGAGAGATGGTTATTCTGACCTTGAGAACCTGACTGGGGACAATCTTTGACTTTGTGGCCTGGCTTGTCACACTCGAAACACATATCATTACCAGCTCTATAGATATCCTGGTGGTTTCTGCCATACTTTTGACAAAGGGGATTAGTTCGGGCACTGCTAATACTACCCTGGGGTTTAGGGCCTAGTTCCCTATCCCTATTGCTATATCTGAATTTTGGTACATGAGCGTTGGCTGAGGACGGAGCTGGAGCTGAGGATTTTGGGAGGAACTGAGAACGATTTCTACCCTCTGGCTTAGGCTGAGTGAAGTTAAAACTACCTGTTCTCGCTTTCTTGTTCTCCCTCTCCTTCTCTTTATTCTTAGCCTCCTCTATCTACTGAGCATAGACCATGAACCTGGATATGTCTATCTTCTTAATAAGCATTGCGGTCCTACACTTCTTGACCACGCTGCTAGATACCCCTGACACAAACTTACTCATTCTGGATCTATTGTCTGCCACCACATAAGGAGCATATCTAGCTAATTGAGTAAGCTTGAGAGAATACTTTCACTGTCATATTACCCTATTTCAAATTGATAAATTCCAAGACCTTCGCTTCTTTCAACTTTAGTGGAAAGAACCTATCCAGAAAAATAGTGACAAACTTCTCGCACTCTATGGGCCCTGCATCTACAACCCGCTCTGCTTTTCACTATTTAAAATATGAGTGAGCCACATCCTACAACTGATATGCGACCAGCTCAGCACTCTCAACTGCAGTCACCCCATAATATCAGTAACTTTTTATACCTGATCGAGAAATTCCTGAGGGTCCTCATCTGACTTAGACCTGGTAAATGATAGAGGGTCCATTCGGGTGAAGTCCCGAATCCTAGAAGCAATAGTATTATCCACTGGGTCGGCTAAAACGACAGTTGAGAGTTCATTCTGGGTTGCCACAGAATTAGCTAGGGTGGTGAAGGCTGCTCTGAACTCAACATGGGAGATGTGTTCGCCTAGTAGATTTGGCTGGACGGGCTGGGCTTTTGGATGGTCTTATTTTCCTCTTCCTTAGTCCTCTTTAGAGGCATATTTCTGTAAACGGAAGAGTAAGGATTAGACTGAGAGTTTAACTGGAGCTCATGCTCACTCGCACGACATAAATACTAAAAGAAGGGAAACTTTTCCTAAAACATCTCGTAGCCTCCTGTCCATAAGTTTGGCGCGCAACACACCCATGCACAACACTCAAGTAAATGTGACTATCAGACTTTCTAAGAATCTATTGAACCTTAGACTCAGATACCAAGTTTGTAACATTCCGAGTCTGTACCCTGGATGCTACACGGTGCTCATAATCTTGAAGGACCACAAGCTAACCTATGACTATTACCTGCTATAATAACTGAATCGCAATAATACTGAAATATGCAGAAAATATGCCATAAGGTTCAATACTGTAAGTAATATTGAATATGGTATCACAATACCAAAACAAAACTTCAATACTGAAAACTAAACAAATGTCTGAAATAGTCTAGTCTGTAAAGCCTCTAAACTTTTTGAACTGTGGAGTTGATGGGACAAGTCCCCAACTAACTCCGACTACTAAAAATGAATTGAAATATTGAAATAAATAATTATGTCCTCGAACTAGGAGCACTCACCACTAACTCTATATGCTGAGAGTTTGAACTGCTAAGGGTGTTCGGGAGCCCGTGCATCTGAACCTATGATATAAGATATCATAGCATAAAAGAAAAGCATGCGTCAGTACTTTGAATGTACTGGTATGCTCAATAAGGTAGGCTGAAATACATGGGTTCATATGCATGAACAATACTAACTGAATATCATGAGTATGAATGAATGAGAGTATATGCATGATATGTAAACTGTATTGACATCGTACTAACACTGAATACTAAATCTGAATATTGATTAACTGATATCTAAGTATACTAGTACTGAATTATTGGTAATTGGATAACTGTATCTTACAGTCTTAATTCTGTCGAACCATATTGAGTCCCGTACAGAGCTGAGTGACTGTGTCTGACAGTTCTGAATCTGTGAAACTGAACTGAGTTCCATACTGAGACTGAATCTGAAATTGAGATTGTGGGAAGTAATCATCTAAACGATATTCCCCTTTTCTAACTGATTTGGGGTCCAACCTGTAACCCCAGTGAAAGGGTGTCAATACCGTGCCACTAGTAAGAACAAGTACTGAGTCACCCTCATCTGGCAGGTACTCTGAACGAGAATGGTGGTACCCTCAACTGGTAGGTAGATCACCTCATGAACCCTCAATTGATAGGTTGATGTCTCAACCTATACTGGCTACGTAGTTCTGGAACGCAAAGACTGCTTCTAAGGATTTCACCCTCTACTGGCAGGTGAGTCCCCATCCTTGAGTTCACTCTATGCTGAATCCTACTCCCAACTGAATAGACATTGGACTAAATTCTAAAATGTACTAGGCTAGAATGAACTATTACTCATCATACTGTATAACTGAAGTGAACTGATTTTACTGAACTAAGCTGGCTTAATTTTGAGTTTAGTGAGTTCCTAAGTTTTGTAACTAGCTGAATTCTACTGATCAAGACATGACTGATTCTACTCTGTGACTGACCACGGCTCTAGACAAGCAGCTAAATTGTCGAGTATTAAATACCCCCAGGAATCGATAGCATAAACTTAAAAGACATGGCATAATCTTGAGACATGGTAATTACCTACTTAGTCATCATTCATTCATTTGGGTATTAGCAAACACTTGTATGACATGAACTTGCATACATGCTAACATGATATAGTTTCACTATTTCACTCACATGGGCAATTCATCAACCACTTGTGGGACATAATATATGCACACAATACTAAAACAACATGTAGGCATTATGATGCAATTTCAATTATATAATTCCAAGAGTTTCAACATTCTCGCGCCCCATTTTCCTCATGGAAAACGGGATTCAAAGTGATCACTCTTTTTTAGGATTGTGAGGAAGATGTGAAGAGTCGCCACCTAACGAATTAAGGTGCGTTAGGGAACCGGTCTAGGCTACTACGAACGTATTTTTATTGTTTAGTTTTAGTTCTCCAGAAATTTGGGTAAAGGTTTAAATTACCTCAAAAGAAAGGTGTTAGGCACCTTTCGATGTCCACAAAGGTAGTTCCCAATCGAATTTGTATTTTACGTGGAAATTTTATGTGATCAAATAAAGGTCTCTTATTTCATTATTAATTTAATGTTTAGCTAGGTGATAAACTAATTAACCAACACTTCATTTAATTATTTTAGCTATTAATCATCTAAGTGATAAAATCGATAAAAATATGTAAATGAGAGAAGCAAGGAGAAAGAAGTGACATAATTTACAGCAAAGGGGACTGCTTCTATAATAAACTAACTACCCCAAATAAATAAACATATAAAGTAAATAAAAAAGTATAAAAGAATTCATCAAACCAAACGAAGAAAGGTTTGGTCTCACTCGGATCAGAATCCCAACTTGTTTAAGCATATCATCCGATCCACATGCCGAACTCTTAAACAAATGACAATGTCATTAGTCTTACTGTCAATATTTGTTGGGATCATCACTTCCAAATGACTACCCACCCCACCCCACCCCACTTAGTCTGGTTGTTAAGTCTAAAGGCGTTCTACGACAAGGATAAAACTACCGTCCTTAATAATATTTATCGTCCCACCTATCATCCAAGAGGCATTAGACTTTGCTATTTTGATTTGGTGGTCTAGATGAAATTAAACTATGTTGCCTAGGACTCAAAGTACGTAACAAGTAGGACATCACGTAACACATAATTGTCCCAAGTTAGCCTTTTGATTAATTAACGTTTATTAATGTGATTGACATACAAAGAAAAATAATTATTTATTTTGATGTCATTAACCTATAGGCATGATATCTAAGTGTTCAACAATTGCTAGTGTGACAAAAGTGTGGTAAATGTGTCAAGAAATTGTACTCACAATATGAGAATATAAGAAACTAACAAAAATATTAAAAATGCATTAACATGCTAAGAAACATAATGGTGTACTTAACCTAGTGTTTAACATATTGAGAATGCCATCTAACATTTTAACACGCCGAAAACTATGCACACAGTGCAGAAATTTCATACTAACAAGTTGAAATTGCCTTAATATGTTAAAAAATGACATTCTTGATCTACAAATTAACATGCTGAAATGCTTAAAATTTGATATTTTAACATGCTGAAAATTATGTTATTAGTGCAGGAATGAAAAATGCAGTAACATGCTAAAGAAGCCTAAAATCAAGTACTTTAACATTCTGAAAATGTAGAAAATTAGTATTTTAACATGCTGTACTATAATTGTTTCACGCAGAAGTGCCATTTTGACATGCTAGAATCTAATTGTGACATGCTGAAAATTAATTTTTACATGCTGCCGATTAAAATTCCCATATTAACGAGCTGAAATGCTTTTAACACAAAAACAAAATTAACATGCAGGAATTTATATTAACATGCTGAGAGTAGTTTTAACATGCTAAAAGTGTATTAACGTGCAAAATCAGTTATTGACATGCTCACCATATTAACATGCCCAAATATCGTTTACATATGCCTAAATTGTGTGGACACATCGAAATATGCAATGATATTTTAACATGCAAAAAATGAATGTAGTAGGCTAACACAAAAAATATTACCATGCTTAAAACGGATGTGAGTATGTTAAAAGGGTATTAGCATGCTTAGACTTAATTTAATGCGTCGAGCGTAAATAAAAAAACTTTAAAGCAAGATTTCTAAGCGAATTAATTAATAAAAGTGTCTAAATGATTCATGTGTTAATAGATCGCTAGACGATCCACATAACACATACCACACATAATCCTAAGCTGTGCCAACCTATATTGTTCATAGAGCACGTAAATCCCCGACCCCGAGCAGTCCCCAAAATTATTATTACAATAATATAATATCTTTACAATAATGTTACAAATCAAATAATACAAAAATAAGAAAGGAAAAATAGCAGCCATAAGGAATAACATATTATGTTTAACGTCCCGGCGACTCTTCAACTAATCCTGACCTGTAGAGCAACAACATGGCAAAGGAGGAGACAAAAAAGATACTATGACATGATTCTATACACAAAGTGACCAAACAATGACATGACAAACGCAACAAAGAGGGGCACTATGAACATTCTTTCTAACACGTTAAAGCATTCCATGAACAAATAAGTAATTAAATAACATCATTTTAGATACTTACTGATGAGCAGCAATAAAAGAAATAATGAGAATAGTGAAGGCAAGCACTTGTAAGAATAATCTGCGGTGATTCCAGTAAGCATTCAAGAAAAACCAAAGAACTCTTAAGAATATGCAATCTCTTGTATCAAAATAACTAGTAATTCTTTTTGTTTCTTTTAGAGAGTAGTGACTGTAATTCAAGTACTGTCCATTCAATAAAGCAAAGGTACAGAATCAAACAAAAGAGGAGGGAATCATCCGGATGAGTGATTAAGGACCCCTTTCCATAAATTAAGCAATTATAATAACTAAATACATATCAATCAAAGTTTTAATTAAGAGAAGAATCAATCAATGGTGGAAAAGGAAAGAACAATGTCTTTGAAAAATCTATTAGGATCAATCAAGGAGGATGAAATTATTTTCACAATCAGTCAGAATATTTTCCTCTAATGCACTAATTTGAATTTCCACAAATAAAACTAACAGAGTTGTCATATAATCTCGGATCAATTTTTGTGGAAAACAAAAACCTCCATTTACCCTAAAAATCAGTCAATAATCCAACTCATACCATAATTAGGCAAATAACAAGGCTGAGAATTCGATTTAACAACATTCTTGCACCAATTAAAGAAACGGATTTAAGACATAACTAGAATAAATACGTCATGGCCTTCATAACCAACAAATTTATCAACTTAGCAAATGGAATAACAAAAACCCCCTAAGAATCAGTCACAAGCTTACAAAATGTTAATGAGAGCTCACGTGAATTAGGCATTTTCGTATAGGTGAATCTAATCACATAGACACACATGAATTTGCAAGTACCAACCGAAAAATCATAACCAAGTTTCATCACATTCACATCTAAAGAAAATATTGAAAAGAAAGAGGAAAAATATGATAACATGCAATTAAGATGAGAAATCCAACCTTGGACGGATTCACATACATGAATCCTCCGTGCACTTATCAATTTTCCGGCGAGTGAGGTGGCGATTTACAGTATTGAGGTGACGGAGGGAGGGGGTGGTGGAGCAGAAGTTGTTACGCGTCGGTGAGTTAGATTACCGGCATGAGACGAATGGTATGGCGGCGTCATTGACATGATGGCTGGTGGCGTGGAGGCTGGTTCATCCGGAGGGGGGAGAGGTAGCTGACTGGTGGTCTCAAGAGAGAGAGCTGGAGATAGAGAGAGAAAAAAGAGGGGATGTGGCTGCCGGAGCTCTGGATGGCCGGTGGCCAGAGAGGGTGATGGTGTTGAGTTTAGAAAGAGGGGGGAGAAGATGGTAGAGAAAGAAGGAAGAGAGAAAGGGGGCTTATGTGTGGCTGTTGTTGGAGAAAGTGGAGGGGTAGGGTTTCTGCGGATTAAAAAAGGAAGGCAAAGATAAATGTGATCTCAGCCGTCGGATCAAATTTGATCGACGACTGAGATTT
>NW_025862848.1:0-9394 GCF_002878395.1 Capsicum annuum
AATCTATTGCATTATAAAAATTTAAATTTTGTTGAACATAAAAAATTGCCACTACGTGTAAAAAGGTTAAAGTGAATTGAATTGAAATAAAAAAGGCGGAACCCATTGACGGTGTTCAGTTCAAACACCCACAGTAAAATAGGCATCAATAGACAGTGTTCATTTTAAACACGTAAAATAAAATAGGCATCAAATGTATCAGTCTGGCACATTTTGCTGACTTGCCGTCATCGTCACCGTCACCGTCACTTGGCCCCCAACGGTCATTCCTCCACCCATTGTCTTATATATTCATCTTCCTCCTAAAATTTAACCCTAAATTCTCAAATCTTCTTCTTCATCATCATCTTCTTTTATCTATCCAAATTCTTCAAGTTATTTCTTTCATTTTTTCCAACTGAGCTTGAAAATGTCGAGCACATCTTCCACTATTTTTTTGTGATAAAGATTTTTGATATTGTAAATGCGGTCATGAAACTTTGTTAAAGACTTCTTGGACTCAACAAAATCCAGGTCGTAGGTTTTTTACTTGTAAGATTTCAAAAATAATATTTTTTATTTAATTAGTTGATTAATTATTGACTTGTAATTATTTTGTATTTGTGTTCTCTTTTATATAGAAAATGGGTGGATGTGATTCCTTTGATTGGTATGAAGAACGACACTCTTCACAAGAAAATCGTGTAATCTGGGATTTGTTGAACAAAGCCAAGGCTTCTGAAGAGAAATAAAATCGAGCAAAAAGATACTACATTGTTTCCGTTATTGTTACTGGTTTGGTGTTGCTGGGCACATGAATATTCAAGCCTAATTACTGAAATTTTCATGGTGGTGTGTGTATTTGCTACTGGTTTGGTGTTGTCGAGCACATGGATATTCAAGCGTAACTATTGGAAAATATCAAAAAGATTTAGGCATATGTTGTAAAATTTAGGTCAGCTATTGGAAATTATCAAATAGGTCTTTCCACTATTGCAACATATTAGATTTAGATTATTAGATTATTCATAGAAATAACATCGGCGTAATGCAACAGATGACCAACCTATTGCAACAGATAAACTATCTGCCAGAACGAATTAAATATATTTTACAACAGATTGACAATCTATTGCATTATAAAAAAACTCAACTTTCATTAGAAAAAAATTATTGCCACTACATGTACATGTAATAAAGTGAAGGGTGACTTGAAATTAAAAAATTCTATTTCACATACTCTTCTATATACACAGGCTTCAAGTGTTCAGTTAGTACCCCATAAGCCCAAACCTCTTGCAGGTTTGCCACAGCGTTGTCGCATAGAAAAGTCATTGGTTCGGCCATTTCTGTGTCGGTCAGCAAACATTCGATGTGTGCAAGAGTGTGCGAGCCGCTCGCTTTAGTGGCATCATATTTTGGAAGGATCATTCCCTTGTTTCGACCTTCAAAATCCCATTATTTCTTCATCAACACTTCCTTTGGCAAATAATTCATCAGTTTACTCTCCCTTAACAAGATGGACAACAGCACCATCAGTGGCTCCACTAGGAGAAAAAGATCAAATCATCGACGAGAGGTATATTGGAGTCATAAACATTGATATTTTCCTCCTCGAGTAGTATCTCAACAGCCCAATAATGCATGCCATTTATGCTTCTGCAAGAATCCTTTTTTCCTTGGTCCAGCTCTTGCCATGTGGATTTGGCATCTCCCCTCCAACATATTTTATCATTTCTTCTTCATCCAAGACCAACGTAGGAACTAGGAAAACAAGTCCCACTCCAAGGGCTAACGCCTCCCCATTGAGTTGATCATACCTATCTTTGAGCTTCTTGCAGAAGTCAAGGTCTATTATCCTATCGGCGGCGTCATAAGCTTCCCTGGTAGGTTAATTGCCTTTTCCTCATGAGGCAAAGAATTATGTCAATATGTTGTGAGGTAAGAAGTCAATTTTTAAATAGGTTAGTAATTGTAATACAACTTATGCAATAGATGGATAATAAGTTGCAACAAAACCACTACCAGTTACACCAGTATACTTAACTATTGCAACAGATGTGAAATCTGTTGCGTAGCTTCTTCTTCATAGGGTAGATTAGAAGGGATAGGTTATGAAAAGTAAACTTGCCTTATCCTTGTATGGCATACGTATATCAGTCACAGTCTAAAGTCTTGGGGGTAAAAGAGAGGCCTGGGGTAATCTGGTGCGCTTAGCTTGGCATTCTTGGGTTGTCGCAGATCTCTCTTCTCTTTGGCACCAAGTTCCGCGTATATGTCCACCATCTTAAATGGCCCCTGAACTTTAACAGCTTTTTGGAGAGGGAGGAATTGCAATTTCTTTTGATTTCTAATCGGAGAGTACAACTCTAATTACTCTTTTCTTTCTCCTAACCAACACTGTAGGAGTGTGTGGCTCCCTCACCTTCTTGGATCGTATGATACACCTCTTGGATTTAACTTCCTTGATAGCTTTAGAGATAGCCTATACTTTTTTAAAGAGTTTATCCTATCTGTCCTTCCACTTGTTGCATTCGCAACAAGAATACGAGGGTGAAGAGGGGTGAGAGGGACCTGTGTAAGGGCGAAAAGAGGTGTTTTCAAACATATTTATTCTTTCTTGAGCATCAATACACTCATCATCATGAGTGGTAGCAGGATCAACATGCCTTCTACCAACTCCAACAACTCCACCAAAAGAAGCACCCGGATCTGCCTTAGTAAAAGGTTGGTCATGAAGAGCCTCAACATTAGGCTGACCTTGCCTAACTACTCTTCTTATGGCTGTTACTCCAGCCAATTCCTTCTTTATTAACTCACTCCACCATTGGGTCTGCTATAGTATCTACGCGACCTCGAGTAATATAAGAAGTCATCACCGACTCCTCCTCAGTAGGCACGATCCATGGATGCACAACCTATAAAAAAGAAAAAAATACAGATGCATTTAAATCATACAATATAATAATTTTCACAATTGGGATATATTTTGAAAAAAATGACCCATCTGTTGCATAGTTTGCAGTATATGGTTAAAATCTGTTTGAGTCTGATTCAGAGAAACAGAGCAACACATGGATAATCTGATGCAAAATATCAATTATCTGTTGTAACAGTTGCAAAGATGGGTAATCTGTTATACAACAGATGATCTGTACATCGCAACAGATGAATAATATATTATCAGATTACATATCTGTTGCATAATTTATAGTAGATGGTTAATATGTTATGAGTCGGGTTCAGAGAACCAAAGCAACATATGGGTAATCTGATACAAGATATACCCTATCACAATAGATGTTCTATCTGGTGCATCATATATAATATCTGTTGCACTAGATATAACATCTGTTTAATATCTTTCTTTGAGCAAACTTATTTTACTTGAATAAGACGTACTGCATCATCCGAAGGGTTAAAGAAACCAACCTCCTTAATGTTGGTGTTGCTCTTTGCAGTCAACCACCTAAACATCCTTGGATGAGAAATCTCATCTGGGTAATCCATTAACTGCTTCTGGAGGGGAGGAATGGCTTCAAATGCCCAAGCCTAAAAAATGTAAACAGGAAGCAAGAAAAAAAGTCATAATAACTATATTCAATATAAATTAATGGATGAGTAAAATTAGTGATTAATTTTACCATGAAAGCCCAAGAAAAGTCGTATAATGTGGTCGTCCCTGAGGATAACTTTGTCAGTAAATATTGGACAGATAAGTAGAAATTTTCATATCCCCAGGGATAATTGTTGAATTTATCAAAATCCTCAGCACGCGCCAACAAATCATCTTCTATGACCTTGTTGATGTCTCTTGCCAAAATAACTGAATGGGCAAACCAAACTAAGCATAATTTCTCTTTGTATAGATCTGTCAACAAATTCGATGCTTTGTAGCCACGTCGAGCAATGTCAAACAACCCATCTATTTTTTCCTTACATTTTCTTGCCTTGGATCTTTTTCAGGGTGGTGGTCCTTCTGAACGATGGCATCTCAAGCCCATCACTATGGCAAACTCTTGCAAGCCAAAACAAACAGGCATGCCACAGTAGTTGATCCAGGTTTAATCCATCTTCTTTTTGCCCCCTCCTCCGGATCTTTATCATACCCCAAGTACTTGATCTTGTGCTTGAGAAGACCATATACCATCATCATAGGGAAATGGATACGGGCATAGGGGTCCTCGGCAACTCAAGAAATCATCCAAAGAAGCTCTTCTTAAAAAGTCCGCTTATGTTTTCGTTCTTCATAATTTTCATAAAATGTTTAAAAAATTTCCCTATCTGACATTTAAGTACAATTTGACCAGTTAGTTGTTTTGATTCTGGGTTATTTATCGGCATCACAACTTGAAATCTGTCAATACTAAAAGTTTTGACAGGATCATGCTGGGATGTTGATATTAATTCACGCCCCATTGGTGATCCATTATCATCTTGTTGATGATCATTATTTTTCTCTTTCTCACTCTCCAATTCCTCTTCTTTCTTACTTTTATTTTATTTATCGCCATCTACAGAACCTTATCCACCTCCCTCAATATTGTTTTCATATCTCTCCTCAGCTTTACTTTTCCTTGACTGAGATTGTTCAGGAAGCTCCTCCGAATCCTTCTGTACTGTAGCGTTGTTTTTGGGTGGTCAGACGTTGACCCACTTTCACTTTCTTTTCTTTTGGGAGAAATGTTTTACCTACAAACAAAGAAAAATAAAAATTACATTACAATTGATGTATGCATAAATTTTAAAAAATACATTACAAACACTACGAATATCGACACACCAACAGCCACCACCACAAACACCACCAACCAATGCCACTAAACAAACACCATGAATACCGATACTACCGACAACCATCACAAACACCACCAACCAATGCCACCTCCAGTGCCACCACAATGAAGACGATGACGACGACGACCACCACCACCACCAACACCACAAACACTATCTAATAATACCACGACAGTCAGCGGAACACTATGATGGAAACTAGGGATTTCTCGAGTTCTTCCTATGATTTTACCATCAAAACTTAAAATTGTAGACCCATTCTCGAAGATAATAAAACTAAAAGTTTTATTTTTCATCATTAACTTAAAAGCCCTTATTTTTTAGAAAAAAAATAACAAATATAAAGCTCTTATTAAACTATGTTGCCTATGAAAACAAAGAAAACAACTGATACAAGCAAGAATAAAGTCAAAAATAAAACTTATGTGGTCGAAAATGAGAAGAAAAATAATTTGTTGTGGGGGTTGAGCAAATTTGTTGAGTAGTTGTTGTTTGTATTGTATTTTTGAGTGAGAATGAGAGAGAAAAAGTGAGACCTCGAGATTTAAAATGATGAAACATTTTGTATGGGTTGATTTGTATTTTGAAAAAGAATGATAAGTTTTGAAAATGTTAATTTGGTCCGAATTGGTCTTAATTATTTTTAAAATCATAAAATATATGTGTAATTTTTACCCCTCTCATCATGCAATTGCCAAAAGGGTAATTCCATCGAAAATGTATAAAAACAATTGAAGTTTTAGTTGATCAGTACTCTAGTTAACCCTATGAAAACTTACCCCTAGTCCTAGATTAATCAATTTAGGTACTATTAGTCTAACATATGAACTTAATTGAAATTGTAAAAAACAAATGTTCAATATGTTGCATCAGATTTCTCGTCTGTTGTAAATTATCAATCAGATTAGTAACAATAGATTATGAATCTATTGTAAATTATCAAACAGATTAAGTCATCTGTTGCAACAGTTTACCCATCTATTGTAAATTATCAAATGGATTATCATATGACGCAACAGATTACCCATATATTGTAAATTATCAAATAGGAGCTTCTTTCTGTTGTGGCTGGACCTATGAGAACTCACCCCTAATCCTAGATTAATCGATAGTTAACCCAATGAGAACTCACCCCTAGTCCCAGATTATTCAATTAAGGTATTAGTACCCTAGTCCTAGATTAATTAATTAAGGTATTAGTCTAATATATGAGGTTGTAAGAATTGGTTCGGCTCAGAGTTATTGATCGATGACTCTGGTCGGGAGGAACGCAGTACCATCTCACCATGCAATTACCAAAAGACTCAATTGAAGTTGTAGTTGACCCTATGAGAACTTACATTCAATTAAGGTATTAGTCTAACATATGAACTCAATTGAATTATATATAAACAAATGTTCAACCTGCTGCAACAAATGTCTTTTCTGTTGGATCAAATCAAACAAATTAGGTAATCTGTTGCAACATATTACACATTTGTTGTAAACTATCAAACAAATTACATCATTTTTTACGAGATCACAAATCTGTTATAAACTATCAAACAGATTAAGTTATCTGTTGTGATAGATTAACCATCTATTGTAAATTATCAAATAGATTAAGTCATATGTCGTAATAGATTACTCATCTGTTGTAAATTATCAAATAGGCACAGTCATCTATTGTAGTTGACATTATGAGAACTCAACCCTAGTCCTAGATTAATCAATTAAGGTGTTAGTTGAATATATGAGGTAGTAAGAATTGGTTTGGCTCAGAGTGATCGATCGATAACTCTTGTCGGGAGGAACGTAGTACCGTCTCATCATGCAATTGCCAAAAGAGTCAATTGAAGTTGAGTTGACCCTATGAGAACTCACCCCTAGTCCCAGATTATTCAATTAAGGTATTAGTACCCTAGTCCTAAATTAATCAATTAAGTTATTAGTCTACAATATAAGGTAGTAAGAATTGGTTTGGCTTAAAGTGATCAATCGACGACTCTTGTTGGGAGAAATACAGTATCGTATCATTATGCAATTGCCAAAAGACTCAATTGAAGTTGACCCTATGAGAACTCACCCCTAGTCCCAGATTATTCAATTAAGGTATTAGTACCCTAGTCCTAGATTAATAAATTAAGGTATTAGTCTAACATATAAGGTAGCAAAAATCAGTTCGGCTTAGAGTTATCTATCGAAGACTCTGGTTGGGAGCAGCACATTACCGTATCATCATACAATTGCCAAAAAACTCAATTGAAGTTGTAGTTGACCCTATGAGAACTCACCCCTAGTCCTAGATTATTCAATTATGGTATTATTTCCCTAGTCCTAGATTAGTCAATTAAGATATTAGTCTAATATATGAGGTAGTAAGAATTAGTTCGGCTCAGAGTGATCGATCGACGACTCTAGTCGGGAGGAATGCAATACCGTCTCATCATGCAATTGCCAAAAGACTCAATTGAAGTTTTAGTTGTGTAACGCCCCAAATTTGGTACCTGGAATGCTACACAGTGCTCATGACCCCAAAGTCCACAAACTAACCCATGACTGATATTTGTAACTGAGTACTAAATAATAATAATATCGTAAATATGAAAACATAAACTGAAAGGCCATAAGGTTCAATACTAGTACATAACTAAAAATATGGTATATCAATACCAAAATAACTAAAAAAATTGGCTGACATGCTATAGTCTGAAAGCCTTTAAACTATCTGAAAAAGGAGTTGATGGGACATGTCTCCAACTAACTCCGACTACTGAAATAAACTAAAAATTGAAATAGTAATATAATCATCATGTCCTCAAAGGATGAGGACTCACAGCTGACTCTGACTGCTGAACTTGGATGCTACTGATGCTCTGGAGCTCGTGCTTGTAAACCTATAGTATAAGACACCATGGCGCAAATACGTCAGTACTTTGAATGTACTGGTATACAAGTGAGGTAGGCTGAATGCAAATGGTTCATATGCATGAACAATACTAATTGACTGACAAACATGAATATGAGAATATATGCATGACTACGTAATTGTAACTGAGATCATGATAGGACTGAATACTGAGTTCTGACTACTGAGTTTACTGATATTGACATCCAAGTCACTGATGAGTGAGAAAGGATGATACTATATTACTGAATACTAAGGGACTGATATTATGTTACTGATACATAAATAACTATGTCTAACAATTTTGATTATGAAAAACTGGTCTGGTTGACTGTATCTGACAGTCTTAAAGCTGAATACTGATAACATGAGTTCTGATAACTAACATAACTAATAACATGAGTGACTTTATCTGAAAGTCTTGAATCTGATGGAACTAGCTGAGTTTTATACTATATCTGAGTAACTGAATCTGAGATCAGTCCTATCTAGCGGGTGATTTACAAATTTGATGATACTAATACTAACTGACCATAGTTAAGATCAGCCCTATCTAGTGGGTGATCCCGGAGTCTATTTATAATGATAAGGATTGACTATATCTGACAGTCCTAAATCTATACTACTGAGCTGAATTGACTGTATCTGACAGTCCTGATTCTGCAACTAAAACTATGGGATGTATTCATCTAATCGACATGCCCTATACTATGCTAACTAGGGTCCAACCTGTAGCCCCATTTGGAAGGGTTTTAGTACTGCACCACTGGTAAAGACAACTATTTTGGAGTCACTCCTAATCTAACGGGTGACCCCTGGGATTAGTCCTATACATTTAAATATGCTAACGGGTAATCCCTGAGTATGTCAGTCCTATCTAATGGATGACATCTCATACCTATGCTGGATATATATTTCTAGATCTTAGGGATTGCTTCTAGGGATCTCAGTCCTATCTAGCAGATGAGTCCCTATCCCTAGGCTCGCTCGGTGCTGAATCCTACTCCCATCTGAAAAACACTAAACCGATTAACTGAGTTGAACTGATTAACTGAACTAAACTGATACTAGTAGTATTGTCTAGTGGAGCTAAATTGAATTTATTGAGTTTCGTTAAATGATAGAATGTACTGAGTTTTGAGGACTAACTGAGAGTGTTGTAGTTACTGAGATTGACTGGGAATACTGAGGTTACTGAGATCACTGAGATTACTGAACTATTGAGATTACTGAAATTTTTGGGTTTTCCTGAGTCACATGACTGGCTGAGTTCTATAGATCATGGCTCGACTAAGAGTATCGTGAAAACATGATATGGCTCTAGGCACATAACTAATATTTCGGGTATAAGTACCCCCAAGACTCGATGGAAAGAAACTGACATAGCATGACTTACTTGAACAAATGACTAATATCATAATCCATAATTCATATACTAAACATATGATATGCATAAACTTGTACATAATTGGGGATTTCATGATATCATACTAGTTGGGCACTTTTCCTTCATATAGGCATTTAATCAAACACATGGTAGGCATGGTACATATAAACATCATTATACAATAATTAAACATCATAATTCAACTCTAATTTCATCATCCTAGGGTTTAATAATAGGTTCACATGAATATACATCTATACAAATCAATTCCACATAACATTGATCACCCAACATGAATTTGAATTCAATTGATCATTCTCAACATAAACAAAACAAACCCAACA
>NW_025862849.1:0-1223 GCF_002878395.1 Capsicum annuum
AGTTTACTATGATTGTTTCAGACTTTTTTTATTTTCAATTGACGGAGTTAGTTGAGGACCCGCCCCTTCAACTCTGCAGTTCAGACAGTTTAGAGGCTTTTCAGATGAATGTATTAGTATTCAGTTTTTCTGTATTATGAGTATTCATAGATGTGTTGATCCTTAAGGCTAGTTTCCACATTTATTTCAGATATTATGCAGTGTGTAGGTACAAATATCAGTAAAGGGTTAGCTTGTGGTCCTTCGGGGTCATAAGCACCATGTGACATCTTGGGATGAGATCTCGGGGTATTACACTTAGCTACTCATGAATAAAATGGAAATCACAATAGAAATATTCATCATACCAAAAACTAGTGAAAATAGTGCTTATGTCTTCTGCAATTGGTAGTCCCATTATGTCTCCATCTAACTCATTAATACCTGAAATCATGCTAATCACATCGGATAGCTCAATCACATAGAAGTAGAGAAAACACATAAGAAACTAGGCACTTTGTTCTCCAAACTTAGCTAAAATATGGGCAAGTTATAGTGCTTAGGCATATAAAAATACACCCAAGATCACCACTCCACACTTAAAGCTTTGTTCTTCCTCAAATAACTTATCCATTTATGCATACTACACAAGTCTTAACACCCACGAATGAAAAACAAGATGCTCAAATAGGCTCAGACAACTAATATAAATAAGAAGTAGATTCATGAATCATGTAGAGACAACCTACCCTCAAGAATAGACTCATTAAGTTGGAAAATTCATGCATACTATTTAAGCAAAGAAATCATATAAATTACCCAACCTTCATAAACCATGTGCCCTCACAACAAGAAAGTTACCCATAATCACTCAAAATCATGCAATTTCTAATAAAATAGGTACAAGAATCAAGTTACACTCACTCTCACAAAGAATTCTTAAATTATGACTGATGACCATATGCTTACCCTTAGCGTAGTGCTCCACTAATATAAGAATGCTAAGATTAGAATCAAATAGCTCTTTTATGAGTTGTAATGCAGGCTAAAGGATGGGTATGAGCTATTTTGGCCAGAAATAGTGACTATCTTTCCTAAGCATTTTAAGACACTACATTATGAAATTAAGACCAATCTCTAACAACAAATTTCCACTTCTCCTATCTTCATAGATTTTCTTTTCACCCAAGCCCATTAAGCTCAATTAATAATACTATGGTGGGAGTATGCAACCCATTCAAAAA
>NW_025862850.1:0-1491 GCF_002878395.1 Capsicum annuum
GCAATTAAGTATATCACTCAATTTCCCCTGATCAACACACAGATCTTCAGGCGGATAAATGAGCAAAGTTACCAATTGCGTTGCTGCATGGTAAAGGCTTTTGATTTGATCGTTTACAAGAGGAAGCATCAAAGAACATTCCTCACTATTTGATAACTCCGACAGATCCTGGAAGAGAAAATGAACAAAACCTTCGACAAATTCTATCACATCCCGGTTGTACTGGACTTGCAATTTAACTAAACCTCTTAGAGCTCCAGTATAGATTTCTGAAACTCGGCGCTCAAGGGGCTTGATTTCTAGCAAAACGTTAGAGATCTTACGTCTCAAACCAGATGCCAGATTATCATCAACTTCTTCCACAAAACATAGGTAACAAATGTAAGCAGCATTCCGAGTGACAACCTCCACGTGATTAAAGAGCATTCTGGATTTCTCCAGTTCCATGCCTGAGTCTTTTATGAAATCGAGGAAGGTTTTGAGATATTTTAAACTTCCTTCAAGGACTTGAAACTCATTCTTTAGAAGAACAAACTTGTCCAGCTCCTGCTTGTTGATGAAAAGATCCTTCACATTCTGAAGTATGTAATCAATGAATTTCTGAAATAACGGGCTGCATAAATTTGGTAAAGGCCACCTTCCTGGAACCAGTGAAAGGAGGAACTCATAACCTTTTTTGACTTCTGCAGAAGATAAGTCTTCCCTTGGACCTGAAACAGTATCGCCAACTTGCATTCCATGTCCTCGCAACCTCCCGTCCTTAATCCTCCCTTTTTGAGTTGCCCAAAACAAAAGGGTATCAAGAAATCTCCTTTCTATTTCAGACATTTGTTTTCTCGTGGAAGTGTCCTCACGATGAGGAAATATCGACAGCTCTGGAAGTAAAGAGATTAAAAACAAATCACATTCTAGGACCATATCAGCAAAAACAAATCACAGAATTGCTCAGAACACATAAGGAGAAACTATGCAATTTCAAGTATTTATTTAGTGTACTTGCAGGAATCAATCACAATATTGGTAAAAAGTAAGAATCTGAAAAGCTAATCAATGCATTGATAGATGAAACTGCAACCATGAACGGCAAACAAAATATCGGAATCAGTTGAATTATATGAAGAATATACTGTTATATTTTCTTGAAAACACAGAAAATAGTCCTCATTATATTCACTCTTTCAAAAGATGTCTTAGTGTATGTAAATATGCTTTCTTGATCATTTTTCTGTAAAGCTGAATTGCTAAAAAGTTATGTAGCAACTTTGCTGCGTAACAACTGTGTCAAAATTAACACTTAAGGGTTATGGTGAAGTTATAAGTACTACTTCATCCTTAACTAGAGGTCTCGGGTTCAAGCCCAGTGTCTGAAATTGCCTTTGGTAGGGATCCCTTTACACCTCCCCCCTCAAGTTGACCAACAAGTCAAAATTCAAAACATATTACTACCTCATATTTCAACATTCCTTTCCCTATTAACTATGTGGAAAAAAA
>NW_025862851.1:0-3239 GCF_002878395.1 Capsicum annuum
CTGCAAAACAAACAAAAGAAATTGTTAGGTAAAATAGAATTAAATTTCGATTTCTTAAAAAATCAACAAGAAAAATTAAATAAGAAATTCAAATTTAATTAATAAAGACAAAGATAACATAGAAAATTCAGAAATAAAACTAGTACTACAAGAGGTATGAAAAGAAATTAACCAAATAAAAAATATAATACTCACATGAGTGATGTATTACAAGATAAACTTTATCTAACAATATTACAAAAGGCAGCACAGATTCAACCAAATTCCGAAGGATTATCAGATCATCAACCTCAGGGAAAAACAGACTCTCTAATCATAAAACAGAATTATATTATAATTTTATTACTATTAGAACTTAATAAAATATAAAAAGAGAAAAACAAAAAGACAGTCAGAATAAAAATATCAAAGAATTAATAGAACAACTAAAAAGGATAAAAATAACTCCCCAAAAAGAAAAAGAAGAAGCTATAAAAACCAAATATAAACAGATAACTATACTAGTAACAAGCAAACTATTATAATAGTCAGATAACTATAATAGTAATAAGCTAACTAGAATAGTAATGAGATAACTATAATAATAAGAAAAAATAGACAGATAACTATAATTATAATAATAAAAATAAGATAATAAAAATAGTAAGCAGGAATAAACAACCAGTAATAAATAAAAATAGTTGATGAAATTTAACCAAGAAATAAGTAATTAAAGGCAGATAAGCAGGTATGAAAAATAAAGCAGAGTTAAAACGGATGTGTTATATATGGTACAAAATACTAATCAGTACTCCCTCCTTCGTTATCCTTAATCCAGTCTAGTAGACAATTTATAAAAGATCAAAGTGTATTTTCTCCCAATAAAATAAATTATTTTTTGCATTTTGATTTTTGAGTGGTAATAAATCTAGGGTGAACCTTGGTCTTGGTCTGTCTTGTCTGTTAATATGTTAGACAACAACTAGAAGAGACAGTAGACGTGGACAAAGACATACAACTTTTTCAACAAAATAAATTAAAACTATTAAGTGCTAAGACACTATACAATGAAGGAATATTTTCAATGACACAATTATATAAACATTATAGGGAAGAACAATTATGCGTAATTGAAAATGCTAGTGCTAGTGTAAATTTAATAAGTCGAGAATCTTTAAGACAGATTACTAAGTCAAACATGAGCTTCATGCATATGAGACTCATAGTAGTAGGTTTAAAAGGCCTAACTAGAAAAAATCTAGGAACTAAGGTATTAGTTACAATATATGATAATAGATGGTCAAACTCGAAAAGATCCCATAATAGGAATAACAGAAGTAGACATGTCGACAAATGGAGGACTTTTTTATTGTAATCTAGATTATATGATAAATTCTTTAGAATTTGAAAAATATATAAAGAAAGACATTCAGACTAAAGGATATGAAGAAATGAATAATGAAAATAATTTATTAATATGTGTAGGATTTATAGGAAAACTTGCCAACAATAGTAGTATAAAATTCAATTTAAAGATAGATGATGTAGTAAGTATAATGGGAAATAAGGGTATTAAATTAATGAAGCCTTTAAAGATAAATCCAAAAGAATATGCAGGATTAGAATGGAATTTAGAAAATTTCAGTAAGACAGAAATATTAAAACCCACAGATCATTTAATGTATACAAATAAGAAAGGAGACACCTCAGTAAGATTTACAGATTATACATATACAAATGAAAGAGAGATAGATGAAGAGGCTGAGACAAGCGAGTATAATGAATACATGAATATAGAAATAATGGAAGAAGATGGTTTTGAAGTAAATAAGGCTATAATGAAAGCAGAAGCCCTATACGAAATAAATAGTAATAACGTTTTTAAATGAACAGGCTATAAATTAGGAAATTTAAAACTTGTAGAAATGAAAGAATATTTTATAAAATGTAATTTAAGAACAAATAATTATGGTTATACACATAAAAAGGAACGAAAAGGTGAAGACTCAGAATCGATCTATAGTATCGATGAAAGTATAAAAGAATTTATGGAAAGTGCAGCAAGTACTGCAAGCCCTTTCCAGAGAACAACCAGTATGCAAAGAGTACCAGTAACAACAAAAATTTATCAAGATATAGAGTATTTAGAATAAACCCAGACACTCAAGTTGAACAAAACATAAAACCTAGAGGAAAAAGAATGCCAATAGAAGAACCCATTAGATTACAAGAAGGTGGTAATAAAGGAAAAAATTTAAACTTACCAGCTCATGACCCTCAGGCATGGAATAATGTAAGAGACATATAGAAAATTGTAGTTGTAGCAGACTACATACAACATATTCAGGGTAATCAAGAACCAGATGCAGAAATTATGTATAAATATTTAGAAACATTTCTAGGAGAAAGTACTAAAGCACTATGGGAAGCATATAAGACATCTTTCCCACAAGATTTTCAAGAATTAATAGAACTAGGTTCAAATCCATACAATTTTGTAAACAAAGTACATACTTTACTAACACGAGAAGATCCCATAGTGGATTAGTAGTATATCAACAAAAATTCCTAATAAATTTAGAACAACTAAGTATTAATAATTAGTCAAGGATTAAAGAATTTCTAAATGACTATTTTTATTATTGTACAATTAGTGAAAACTCGTTTGATCAAACTTTAGGAGATAGATTATTTAATAAATTACCAGGGGCTTTAGGAAGAGAGATAGAAGAAAAATGGGCTAAAAGAGAAGGAGTAATACAAAACCCAAACAACCAATGGTCAATAGGACAAAGAATACAACATGTAATGAATATATTACAAGAAAAATATACAAATATAAAGATACAAAAATAATTAAAAAGAAGAGATATGGGTTTTTGTAAAATCATATATACTAAACAGCATTACGACCGAGATTATAAAAAAAAAATATAAAAAGACATATACAAAAGACTATCACCCTAGGAAGAAATATTATTTAAGAAGATCAAACGCAAGAAAGCCATATCTAGATAAGAATAAACATGTAAGAAAATATAACACCGATAGAACCTACAAAAATAAATTAGAATATTTTACCTGAGAAAGTATAGATCACTTAGCAAACACTTGTCCAAAAAGAAATCATAATAGATCTAGTAATGCACAATTAATAGAAGATGTAAATGAAAATTTGATAAATGTAGATAAATATATGTCAGATGATGAAAGTATATACTCTATTAGGAGTATGGAAGTTTTTGAAGAGGAAATAAATA
>NW_025862852.1:0-3276 GCF_002878395.1 Capsicum annuum
TTCTCTCCATTGAACAAGTTCCACCAAAGGTACAAATTGAAAATTCACCAAGACTTGAACTTTTGAAATTAACAACTTGATAAAACTGAACCAATACGTGGCTGCCACGTCACATTTTACTGTTCACACAAAAAATTTTAAGCTCAATTTTTTATCTTCTAGTTTCAATTTGTTGTTTTCTTGGTTTCGTTGTTGATCCAATACTAATTTACAAGCTAGTGATCATTTACTAGATTGTAAATTAGTTTTGAACCCGTTTTTCGTGTTAACTTTCCTTTGTGAGTCTTGATTATTTTGAGTCATTATAATACGTCCTTGTGTTTTCCTTACTCTTTGGAGTCCTTGTCAACGTTGGACTCACCTCTCAACACCACTCGGAGTACAAGCAAACTTGCAACACTTGTGAGATTGAGTGTGAGGGATCCGAGAGTCAATAAATAAAAAGAGAGAGTGCAGATGTTTTTGTACAACTAATGTATTTTCTGTTTTTGTACGTAACTCCTTTGCCATAATGGACACCATTTTGGCCCACCTTGATGCTATTGCCCGAGAAATAGCTAAGGCGAATGCGGGTCTTGACAAATTGGGCTCGGATATATCTACTATACTTGAGAGGTTGGATCGAGTGGAGAGTCGAAGAAACTCTCATGTTTCTACTCCCGAAGCTTTACCTCAAACGATCAACCCTCCAAGACCACAACTAAATGACATAGACATAAGCCAAAACAACAAATGTCCTCGAGCCCGAGACCTAAATGAGTTACTTCCCCCTCAATTCGATCAAGTCAAACAAGAGGGACTTGGAAGCCAATTTTCTCCCATCCTAGATCCACAACCGAAGCTCCCCCTTACCAAATCATTCCTCTCAATAGAAACTTCACTTCACCAAAACCGATATATTCATGTAGAGAAGTATGGTAGAAAGGAACATGAAGGATATGGAGACTACTACAATACTTGTATGATGGTAGGAGACTTGTTTCGGATGAGATTGAAGACAAGGCTCAAGATGGAGAGGAAGCCGAGGTTCAAAATGAAGATGTTGGCTGAGACTTGTTGCTATTGAGCCCTCGGATTCTTCATGATTTTGTGGACTGTTTTTGACTTGTTTTTGTGACTTGTTTGCTGATCGTGTTGAGTAGGTTTCCTTTGACATGACCAATTGAACGAGCTGAAGCCGTGAATTTGTGGAAAAATTCCTCTCAAGATGGAGAGGATGATACGGGAATAATCACGGTTACGGACTTAGGAGAGTGCATGTTGGACCCGAGCCTTGGCATGTGCAATTGAAGTGTAAAAGAGGCCCAAAATGCACCCAAATCAGCCCATAAATTACACTAAATGGGTGCCCATTCTTGAAGGGCCTTTTTGGTCATTTTAACTTCTATTTGTTTTGTATTATATAAGTAACATGTTAGGGATATTTACTTAGTTTTTGATGATATTTGTGAGTCTTGAAAGACCAAAGAACACAAGTCCTCTCTCCTTGAGGCACCAAAACCGAAACTAGGATACCACAATAGGGTGGATTCTTTTTTGTTGTTGCTTGCTTGGAAATATTGATGCTAGAGAGGTGCAATCCGATCTTGTGTCACGTAAGAGATAGGTTTATTGTTGTGTCTAGTGTTAAGGGTCCAAGAGTGTCCATTCTTGGGTTCTTGAGATTATACCTTCATGTGTTCTATCTATCTATCCCTTTACTTTCTTGTAATCGTGTTTAGTGTTTGTGTTGTAATCTTGTGTTCTTGTTGTTATTGTTAAATCCGAATCTTGTGACTTTGTGCTCATCTTGTTCTTCACGTATTGTTGCTGTTTTGGTGTCAAATACACCTTGTTCACCTTTTATTCTTGTTGTATTTGTGAATCCGAGAGAGGTCTCCAATCGGTCCAAGGATCTTAGTTATTCGTGGACTGTTTTGGAGTGTGTTTGTGGACTATCTTTTGACTGATTTCAGGTCTTCCAAGTTTTTATCGTATCACAGCCCCTCTGGCATCTCTTTCCATGATTGCTTCACTCTTTTTATCAATCCAAACATATATTGATGAGGGTATATGTATAATAAATGCACCTCTGGAATCTAATGCTACGGAGAAGGATCATTTAACATTTTCGGAATGAGATGCAAAGGATCGTATGGTGAATGAGGTGCGACTCTATACATCCTTAATAATGAACTTGGACTCAAAGGGAAAGCATGAACCTTTTTTTGGCATTGTAACAACTGACAAGAAAAACCAATATTTGGATCTGCGATGCCCCTTGCTGACTTTACGTACTCAAATGCATCATCAAAACTTTGTCCTTCTCTCCACATAAGATAACGGATAACCAACGAGGTTGACCGAGAGACCCCTTGGTAGCAATGTACAAAAACCCTTCCATGTTGCTCCCTGACATCTTCAAAGTAGTCAAAAACATCATAGAGAATGCTAGTAATATCTTCTGACGGGATATCCTGCAACCACAAAGTCCAATATACGAAATCACACTTGAAATACTCGGGGCATACAAAACCCACACAGTTAAGAACATGAGTAATCCCATTTTGCTTTAGTATATCCTTATCTTTTGCAACTGCATCCCCACCAAGAAAGACATGTTCAGCCACTTTTGAACACTCTTTATCGAAGAAAGCAATCTTTTCTCTTCTCACAAGCCTGGCATTAATCTCTGGATTTTTAAGTATGTTCGACAGATCCAGGTTAAGCCTTTCACTGTTGCTATTCGTATCCCTCCCATTGGGGGTAGAAGGAAGTGGCCACTCTCCAATATCATCAGATCCTGATCTCGGCCACTCATCTAGACTTCTTTGAGCAATTGCCAATGGCTGCAACAGTGGAAGACGCTGCCTAGCCTTAAAACTCTGTTGCGACCGAGGGGCTAAAGGCCTCCGACCATGAGAACTATTACCTCCATTTGATTCCAACCCATCTTGTTCGATATCTGGATTAAGCAGAGGCAGTGAAGTCCTTGAAGACAACCAAGATGCTGACCGACAGCACATTCTCCCACTATTTACAAGTTGGCATGGCTCCTGAGAGCCATCAGCTCCGCCAGCTGAGGCATCTTCCTTTCCCGACATTCCGACCATCAAAACTAGGGGCGAAGTCTAACAGCCAAACTACAGAGGATACAATGATATCTCTGTAGTGAATTTTATATGGATGATCATGCATTAATTGCTTAACGGAATCAGTCTGCAAAATGTGTAAATGGAGATAGTAGCGCGTTAAATGCCTCAATTAGTATCACATTAATTTTTAATCGCCCATCAA
>NW_025862853.1:0-2041 GCF_002878395.1 Capsicum annuum
AACACTTTCTCTTTTCCAATGGAAAAACAAGTCATATTTAGCTTCATGATACTTGTATTCACAATGCATGATTGAAAGGTCCAGCACTTTTTATGCCAAGGCAATTTTTTATCACACTAACAAAATTATTGCATTAATTCATACGGCACAAGCTTTATACTTATATATGTTTATATATATATATATATATATATATATATATATAACTTTGTAACTTGATTATCTTCACAGAAACTTGGATAAAATTTGACACACAAGATTAAAGAAGCAGAGCTATCTGCAATTCAATCTAACAGATTGAGGATAAATATACATTTTAATCTACAAGAAATCAATCATTAGAATAGTCTAATAAACAAGACTAATACATCTGGAGACGAAAGATACAATAGTGTGATTTTCTAGAAAACCCATTTCTGAATCAATCAAAAATCCATTATTCCTCAATCTAAAAACATCGTTAATATTTGATTTTGTTACTTTGTTCTTTTTTTTTTTAAATCAATTACGCAGATGAGCTTTGAGTTGTGTTGTATTAGCAAAAAGGGGCAGAGGGGGGCTAGGCCTGACCTCGATACAACACACAATCATTAGGAGATTTTTGCAAGCATACTATTAAAATAGCTGAGATTTTTCTTTCCAGTATATATTGGACAACCCAAATAATTGAAAGGAATTTTTTTATCCATATAAGCAGTCATTCTTCTCATTCTGTTAATCCTATGAGGAGAAGTATTTGGAGCGGTTATGAAAAAGCTCTTGTCATTACTCATTTTTTGACCAGAGGCTTTTTCGTACCTCCTGATTTGATGCTTAATGAGTTTGATCGTCTTGTTGTTACCCCCGCTAAAAATAACTATATCATCAGCGTCAGCTAGATGATTAATGATATGGCCATTGTGATTCATGCTGAAAGGATTAAAATTCTTATTTGGGTTGAGATTGTTCAACATTGTAGATAAAAGCTCAGAGCCAATAATAAAGAGGGAAGGAGAGAGGGGATCACCTTGTTTAAGGCCATGGGAGAAGCTAAAAAACCCCACCCTAGTTCCATTAGTGAGAATGGAATACCTGCATTGGCAATAATCCTCCAAATCATATCCAGCCAAATACCAGAAAAACCGAACTTATTGATAACACTCATTAAAAAATTCCATGACATTTTATCATATGCCTTGGCCATATCAAGCTTCATTATTAGATTGCCGCCTTTATTGTATTGCTTAATACTCTGAGCAATCTCTTAAGTAAGTAAAATAATATCAGTAATTAATCTACCTTTAACAAAACCACTTTGATTATCAGAGATTATTCTACCCAACATGGGATTAAGCCTATTAGCAAGAATTTTGGAAATAATTTTACAAGTGAAATTACTCAAACTAACAGGTCTAAGTTCAGAAAAATTAGATAGCGAATCTATTTTCGGAATAAGAATCAGGCAAGTATGTGAATAAAACTAAGACAAGTTCTTCCCCCTAAAGAAATCCTAAACATAGTTCTTAATATCGTTTTGAATAATATCCCAGCAACTATGAAAAAACATACCAGAATATCCATCAGGCCCTGCAGCACTTGCCGCACTCATACTGAGTTCATCGAAAGTTGTACAGTTTGTTATTGCTGAGAATTGAGATAAGAACACAAAAGAAATAGTTTCGGTCGTCAGGTAACAACATTCTTAATCTTTCATTTCGTTTAAACAAAGTTGTTACTTTTCTCTTCTTCTTCATTGTTTTATTGTATTATTACTATTTTTTTTTGTAGTGGGTTTTTGATTTACTGATGAGAGTGTTAATGAAAATTGGATTTTGGTAAAACAATTTGTTAAGTACTTTGAGAGGTATGGAGAGATAATAGACTTGGTGATTATGAAAAATAGGCATACAGGTAAACCCAGAGGTTCTGGGTTCATCACTTATGCAGATCCAACCGTTGTAGACACTGTTATAGCCAAAAACCATATTATCAATGACAAACTTGTAGACACTGTTATAGCCCAAAACCATATTATCAATGACAAACAAGTGAGTAGTTTAGC
>NW_025862854.1:0-3047 GCF_002878395.1 Capsicum annuum
TAGCTGCACAAGTGCCACGTAATGTTAACCGGAACCGTCTGTTCCAAAGAAGACAAGAGTACCAGCCGATCTAGTATGATCTGAATGATGATGATGATGGCATGGATGGGGCAGGTTCAACGGGTGCAATTATTCCTCCACCGTTGGCACCTGGAGCCAAGTTCAACATTACGAGTACTATAATCCAACTCCTCAATTTGAAGGGGTTGTTTGGTGGCCTTCCTGGGGATGATCCGAGCCTGCATCTGGTGAATTTTGTCACCATTTGCAAATCTTTTGATAACCCAGGAGTGGGCCAGAACGCTATCCGGTTGAGATTGTTCCTGTTGTCTCTGTTTGGGGAGGCAACATTGTGGCTGAATGAGCTTACGCCTGATTCCATCACCCACTGGAGGTAATTAAAAGAAGCGTTCCTAGAATGGTTTTTTCCACTCTCTAGGAGGGTACAGTTGAGGGACGAAATCAACAATTTTAGATAGCTTCCTACTGAAGCTTTGAATGAGACTTGGGAGAGATTCAAGAAGAACCTAACACAGTGTACAAACCACAATATGACGGACCTACACTTGATAAAGACTTTATACAGGGCCCTCAACTCTGTAACAAAGCCGATTGTAGACAATGCTGGTGGTGGTTCGTTTGTTGATCTATCTTTTCAAGATGCCTCAGATATGCTAAATAGGAAGACCAAACAAAGTCAGGCTTGGCATACCAGGGAGTCTGTGGTAGCAAGCCCCACTATTTCTGTCGGTATGTCTGCTGAACAACGTAAGAGAGATGAGGAGCGGGATCAAGACATGGCCCATCTAAAGACTCAGATGGAATTGCTCACCAAGCACTTATTGTCAGGGAAGACTAAGAAAGTGAAAGTTGTAACGTCTCAAGACCGAGTGGATGTGGAGCCTGAAGAAGAGGTGAATTATGTTAATAATCAGGGGGGTTTCCGAGGCAATAGCCAAGGGAATCAGGTTAGAATGTTTATGACAAGCCTGGTTACAAAGACAGGGATCAAGGAAGCTGGAGAAGCAATAATGACAGGAGTGTTTTGTATGTTTCTCCTGGAAATTGGGAAGCTGCTGCAACTAGCTCTGGAAATATGTCCATGAAGGACATGATAGAGAAATTGTTGAAGGGAGTTGAGGCCACCAACTCTGGTGTAACCACCATGAATACCAATCTGACATCCATCAGTCGGTGCACTCACACTCCACTTCCATCAAACAGTTGGAGCAGCAGATGAGCCAACTTTCCCCTGTATTTAACCAGAGAAAGAGTGGAACGTTACCAAGCGATACGGTTTAGAATCCGCGGAATGATGGCTCATGTATGGCGATTACCACTGGGAGTGGTAAGATATTACTTGGCCCTTCTGTGGGCAAATCTGTAGATGGTGAGGTAGTTGTTAATGAATTCGAAGAAAGCAATCCAGTGGAGTCTGAGAATCTAGATAGTTCTGTTAACAAGGAAAGAAAGAAGGAAGAGGAAGTGGTGTTGAAAACTATCCCAAGACCACCACCTCCCTTTCCTCAACAATTTAAGAAGAAGGCTGAGGATGCAAAATTCAAAAAATTCCTGGCAATGCTTAAGCAATTGGCAATAAATGTGCCTTTGGTTAAGGCACTTGAGCAAATGCCAAGATACGCAAAATTCATGAAGGACCTTGTGACCAAGAAGCGGAAGGTTAGCCATGAGCCGGAGGACAATCTTCTCCATTATGACGCTATCTCTACAAGGTCTTTAGTGCAAAAAAAGGCAGACCCGGGAGCATTTACCATTCCGTGTACTATTGGTTCCCTGAAATTCACCAAAGCATTATGCAATCTAGAAGCCAGTATAAACCTAATTCCACTTGCTGTGTATAAAAAACTAGGTTTAGGGTATCCTACCCCAACAAATATGCGGTTGGTGATGGCAGATAGGTCTGTGAAGCAGCCTGTGGGCATATTACATTATGTTTTAGTAAAAGTAGCCGATTTTATTCTGCCTACTGATTTTGTAGTCCTAGATTGCGAGGTGGACTTTGAAGTGGCCATCATCTTGGGTAGACCATTCCTTGCAACCAGGAGAGTGATTGTAGACATGGATCTGAATGAGCTGAAGTTCAGGCTAAATGATAAGGAAGCATGCTTCGAGATATAATCATCCATGACTCAGTAAAAAGTGATAGGTGTTTTCTCAATCGTTGATGTATTCTATAAAGATGATAAAGGGGTATCAACAGGTTGTCTTGGCGAAGTTTGAGTAGTCAAGATAATCAAGTCGTGCCGCGACAATAAATCAGACGCTATTGGGAGGCAACCCAAAATTTTATATTCCGGTAAAGTGTTTATTTTTGTAGTTAGGATTTAGTTCACAAAAGGTGGAAAACTGAAGAAATCAGTAGAAAAGGACCTGACGACATTTATGATAAGCCGTCAAAACTGTGATAAGCTATCAGAATTGTCGTCAGAAAGGCCAAGTTTGAATTGATTTCTGTTAAGAGTGACGACATCCATGATAGGTCGTCACACCTGTGACAAGCCGTTATAAGATGTCATCAGAAAGTAACTTAACAACCAAATTTGGGCCAATTATAAAGATTCGACCCGGGCCCAGTCAAACCTTTCCACCTTCCCGCTTGTTTTCACTTCCTTTTAAGTTATTTCCCTTCTATATTTAGAGTATTTTATTTCCTTATTCAAAAATTTTTCCAAATAAAACAAAAGGCAAGTTTCCTTGTGTGTGAGTTTGCAATTAAAATCATGAATTTCTTCCTACTTTCTCTTGTGCGTGTAATCACATTGAAGGCTCCCATCAGGTATGCTCTAAATTTGACTTTTCTTTTCAAGTGGTAAGGGATAGATTGATGAGAACCCAAGTTCCCAAGAGACTTGAACCAAGTTCAACTGGAAAAGGGGCTAAAATTAGGAACTAGGGTTTGCTGTGCAAGCTTAAGGCTTAAAATTCAGCTCACAAATCAAAACTCGAGTGGATTTTGAGAAATAATGGGATAAAAAATTGAGTTAAAATCAAAAGTGGGGTTCTGATAAGAACTGAAGACATTCATG
>NW_025862855.1:0-1113 GCF_002878395.1 Capsicum annuum
TGACAAATGGCTGGAAAAACTGCTGCAATCAATTCAGTATTTCTGCAGCCCCGTGGATAATGCACAATATGATGGTAAAGAAAAAGGGGGCTCAGATCCTGCTGATCCTACTGGTAACACAGATTCTGCAAAACATGTGAATGAGTCTCTAGACAACAGTGCTGACGTAAGAATTATTCTTTTCATTGATTTTGATGATTTACAGAATTTATGTATAGTTGTCTAGTTGCTATTATACGGGCGGATTTTCCTTGAAATGTTTCTTCTGTTGGATTATTTTCAGGGTGATGTGTTCCGATGGCCAGACAGTGTTGTCCCTGCTGTGGTCTCTCTAGAGAAAGCTGCACACGAGGTCCTCTCATCTGATTTTCAGAAGTACAATCAGAAGATGAGGCAGTTAACATTCAATCTTAAGGTGAGTACCTTTTGTAAGGGGATGGGGGAATGAGCATGGAGTTTATTTAATTTTCTTCTAATTTCTATGTAGGTATGTATTTACCTTCTAATTTCCAGTTTTTCTATCTTGTAAATTTATTTCCAGAACACCTCACTCTTAGCACGCCGTCTTCTGAAAGGGGAGTTGGATCCCTCTCAGATACTGAACATGTCCCCAAATGAGCTAAAGGTATGGGTCCAAAGAATTAATTTTTTTACCGAATTTGAGGATTGATTTACGTTTTATCGACTTTGTATGCAGATAGTCTTAAATGTTTGACATAGTAGTTTTTATGCATATGTTCTGTTGATTTCTGAATGGGTTAGCTCTTGCTTTGTTGAACTTATTGGCTTGTTCTTCTTGAATTCACTGGGTGCAACCTCAATAGGTTTGTTTGGAGTTCATGAAATGTAAATATTGTTCAGCTGTGGGTATAATGAAGCTGATTTTGAATGCAAAAGTACAATTGAGCATTTTCCTAAGTAAACACACAATAAAGGAAAATATGATTTGCCCTTCGAGATTTTTTGGGTGAATTGAACATTGTCTTTTCCTTCTCTGATATGTGAAAAAGGCACCCCTCTCCAACCTGCCTACACACGAAAAAAAAGATGAAGAAGAAGCAGGAGATTTCCTACAAATGAAGAAGTTGATAATCACCTGTACACATAGGAATT
>NW_025862856.1:0-1758 GCF_002878395.1 Capsicum annuum
GTGTTGATAACCAGTGGTGGAGCCAGCATCTTGTATACATAATATAATTTTTTGATGAAAGGGGTTCAGGTGAACCCCCTTATTATGAGCTGAATCTGTCACTGCTGATAACGTGTTATAAAATATAAAGAAAGAATAAGAAGAATAAATAGACAGGGAAGAGGGAGACTTCTTTATTTTGCAAGAAAATCACTTTCTACCAAGATGTTTTAGCCTATAAGCATTGTTTGGTATTCACTGAATCTTAATAAAAAATATTTTTTAATTCCTTATTTATTTATATTTTGCTACTAATGGTTAAAATATTGTTGGATTTGAGAAAAAAATAATTGGCTTGGAACAATTTATGTTTTAAATTTATTCTTTAAAAAAAATATTATCAAAAGGAATGATAAAATACTGGATTTAAGTCCCAACGAATTATAGCCTAAGACGCCTTTATATGGATAAAACATTGAGTTTGAATCTCAATGCACCATATTGATATTATTATGATGGCTAAGGCAAAATAATGGGTGTTTGGTGAAAAGTCATGAAATTCGACCCATTGAATATGCTCCACTCCATGAAGTGAATGTGGTAGCAACATATGATAAGTCTGAAATGTGACAACTTACTTCATTCTTGAGGTGTCTATGGTTGCAGTGCATAATATGTCTAAAAGAAGACAAGCGATTGAATGCATGAATATATATGTGGAGTGACAATATGATAATGATCATCAAAAGCGATGATATTTTTACACGCATATTATGATCATAAGATATGTTAGACAAAAAAATTCTCTACATCATATGTATGTCTCAATTTGATTTTGTTGTAGCTATCATAATTTGATACACTTAAGGCATGATTATATTCTATTCCTGAGGAATGAGAAGCTTATTAATGCAAATGTGCACTTGATTGTGATGGTAACATAATGCACCTCCGAATGAGGTAGAATAACTGAGAAGAGTTATTTCGAAATCTACTTCTGAAGTAGTAACTCTGAAATTTATTCATGTAATAGTAAATCTGAAATTCACTAAAGAAAAATACATGTCATGGTAAACTTAGAGTTTACTAGAGTAAAAGCTCATAAATTGACATGAACGATTCCGACATCTCAAAACTATTGAACATATATTGAAGAATTCAAAAATTCTTCATGAACTTTAATGTTGCTTGTTCTCATGAGAAGTTGGTTGGACCAACTAATTTTGGGATTGGATCCCTTAAAATATGAAAAGTATAAAAGGTGAAAAAGGGCTCGTTCACCTATCATGTGATATGTTGAAAAAGTGCATCAATAAGATGATCATATGTGCATTCATTGTCAACCTGCAGTTTGATATTCATAAAGTTGTTTGCTCAATAAAATTGAGTTAAGAACATAATTATCAGATTGTGCAATCAAGAAAGTTATCTTGATGATGATGGTTTGGCATTGAATGCCTTCGATAAATAGCTAAACCATCGCTAATGAGAACAAAGCTTCATGTGTTGGTCTGAAATAAGATATGTTGCATACAATAACACTTGTATGCATTAGACCAATAAATTATGATTATTTCTTCCTCTTCATTGGTTTAATATACCTAGATGCACAAAGATGAAATCCTCAAAGAAAATGGAGGATGTATGTTAGTTTTCCAAACATAAGGGGGAGATTATAAATGTTGACACCTAATTTTTGCCCTCCACAATTACGTTAAATCTTGAGTTTCTTCTATTTTCAAATAAAATCACAACAATTAGTTTTTCCAAATAAATGCA
>NW_025862857.1:0-1428 GCF_002878395.1 Capsicum annuum
ACCCTAATAGACTCATGAATGATTGTTCATACAAAATATGATTTTTTCGTACTATACTTAATAGTTCTTGGAGGTCAATATGTTAGGGTTTTTGTCATGATTTTCTTACTATATTTAAGGTTTGCTTTTTCTTAGAAGGAAAATAAAAGTTACCATAATTACTTTTACTTTTCCTATAAGAAAAAATATATTTTTTTTCCATGTTTGGTTAACCTCTTTTTAGAGGAAAGGTTTTGGGCATCTATAAATAGAAGATCCCTTCTTATACTATAACACAATAACATCCACAATGTAGTTTTTTAAGAGTTTCATTTTGGGGTAGATTTTCTCTCTCATTAGTTTTATGCTTTTTAATATATTTTTTTTAATATTAGATTTTATATGTAGGCCAATTGGCCAAATCACATAATAATATTATATTTTTAGTATGTTTTTCTTTGTCATTTGAATTATTGTCTTTATGGTTTGCAACTAATAGCTTCCGCATGACGCCCTCTCGATTTCGAACCCAACACAATATGCATGCATGAAAAATTCGTGGTCCTTTAATTTGATAGGCAATGGACCACGTAATTTTCATATTCTAGGAGATATTCTCATTTAAATTGACCTTTACATGAGCTAAAACGAAAACTTAGTTAGTGGAGACGCGTTCAACTCAACTTTGTGCTAGAGTTGACTTATGACTTTAAATTACATCTAGTACACTTGTTCACTCTTAAGAATTGATATTTACACCTAGGCACAATCAAACTAACCCGGTTTGAATAAGTTTCATACATGGAACGGTTCAAATCATAATCCAAAAGTTTGAGGTATTATAACAATCCTCCACAATTTTCCACTATTTATGATAGTGCAAAATCTAATTTAGCTAAGACTAAAAAGTTTGTTCTATATTATTTAGACATAATATTAAACAAATACCAAATTCTAAATAAATTTGACTTTCTACTTCAACTTTGAATTATTCTTCCAGGGAGACGAATGCCATATTCGATATTTAGTAAAATTTGCATGACTTTGTTTTTTCATTTTATATATTTACCCTTTTAAATTAGATGATTAATATTACGAGATTCGAGGTTTGATTTAACTATATTTAAAAATCCCAAAGTTAAGATCATAGTATTTCATAATCTTCTATATATCTGCCATCAAACTAAGTAGTTGATTGGACATGATTTGACTGATATTTGTCAAAAAAAAATATTTTAACATCCAATTATAAAAGAGCATTTGAAGTTGAAGTATTGTCTGGACCTGAAATAAAATTGAAGTTTTCGTTAGAATTTCTACACACACTTTTTTTCTTAAAAAAAGTTAATACTCCCTCCGTTTTAAATCGATTGACCTATTTTGATTTGATAAGGAGTTTAAGAAAATAAACAAGACCTTTGAATCTTATGATCTTATATTAAAGATATG
>NW_025862858.1:0-1909 GCF_002878395.1 Capsicum annuum
TTTGTAAAAACTCATCTCAATTCATCAGCTAATAACAAAGAATACAACAACCATAGAGTTATTTTGAAAGACAAGAAAGGCAAACTCAAGGACTTTTCTCTACTATCATTACTTTACAACCTGATTACTAGAGACTATTTTGAAATCTACCCACTTTCAAAACTTATTTTGAGAGTATAGACCAAATTTCTCTTTGATTTATTTTTTAGGGTTAGAGATTGAAAAAGGCAAAAAGTGGGCCAGGGTTGTGGGGTCAAGGGCCTCTTTACCATTTTAAAAACTTGAAAAAAAATACTTTTTAAAAACTACAACATAGTCCCTTTTTTATATTTATTAATTTTCCAAAAATTTATTAAAATCATTTAATATTTTCAACAACGTTCCTTTCTCCTCAAAAACCTTCCTTCTCCCGATTTTAGTTCATATTTTTCAAAAAAAAAAGTTTTACGCGATTCTTGCTTCCTCAGTCGAAATTATTTAGTTTCTCTTGCTCAGGTATGTTTAATATTCTTCCCCGATCAGTTTTAGATCCATTTTACTAATTTTTTAATTCCATTTTGTGTTGGGGCTCTTCGGTTTTGACAAAAATTGCACTGTTCTTCATTGAGTTAGTTAAAATTTGACTGTTTTTAGTTAACATTATTGATTCCACATGTTTAATCGTGTTTTGCTTTGGCTAATCAGTAGAAAGTTTTTAAATTTTTGTACTTATATTGCGTATTGATTTTGAATTTTTTGTACTGAATTGGACCCATTTTAATGGTTTCGTTGTTGTTGTGAATTGCACTTCCAATATCTGGTGAAGTTGGAACTTCATTTGCATGTTTGATGTGAGACGTTTTCCCGTTTTTCTTAATAGATCAGTGGTCGATAGATCAACCACTACAGATTTGTTTTTGCTGCATTTTTTTATTTTTATTAATAGATCGACCACTGCAGATTCATTTTTTGTTGTAGATCATAAATGGTGAGAGAGGTCACAGAGCAGTTAAAAGGCCTGCTTCCACTTCTTCTCGCAGTAGGAAGCAAAACACCGAAGAAGTTTTCAAAACCTCTAAGAGGAGAAAACCTGTAGTCGATGAATCCAAGTTAGAAATCGAATAAAAAATTCTTGCCAAAATTTTTGAATATCATGATAGTAGTGCACACGAGAGTAAGGATGTTGAGGATAGTGAAGGGAAAAGTGAAGAAGAAAGTGAAAGTGATAGCAAGAAAGACGAGGATAGGAGAGATAGCAGAGACGGGGAGGAGGAGGATCCCCTATCCTTGCAAATTTGTGTGTGAGATATCTCTGTTGGGTCTTACAGCCTAACAACTTGGATGGATGATCTAGGTTATTTTCCTGCAAAGATTTCCGTCAGAGCAAGAATGACGGTCAATCGAGAGTTTAGATGGATTCTTTTTGAACAAAAGTTGTATTCTAATTTTAAGAAGACAAGTTTTGGACACTTGAGTCATATACTGAAATATTTTAAGTTTAATGGAAAGATGGTCCATTATGTGTTACTGCGACGTATAAAAAATAAAAAAAAAATGCGTGAAATTTGGTTTCGTGTGAATGGTAAGCCAACTTGTTTCGGCTTAAAGGAATTTTCTTTGATTACGTGGCTGAATTGTTCAGCATATCCCCGTGAATCAAAAATAAACAAAGTCCTCCAAAATTTAGAAAACTTTCATTTTAAGGTGACGAAGAACAAGAGCATTACTGCTGCAAAGTTGATTAGCCTGATGAAAGGTAATAGGCTGAATAATCAACAAAAGTTGAAGTGTGCTTTGGTTTGGTTCATGCACGCGATGCTGCTGGCAAAGGACCCGTCAAAGAAAGTGGATTCGGACCACATCAAGATGGTGGCTGATTTAGCATTCTTCAAGGATATCCATGGGTAAAAGAGTCCTTTGGGTTGACCTT
>NW_025862859.1:0-4005 GCF_002878395.1 Capsicum annuum
TATTGACAGCTCAGCAATGGGAGGGGTATAAAATACAGTAAAAAAATGTTTAGGGGGGTAATGGGACTCTAGTAAAGGTTGAATGTGTAGTTGGGATTTTGACTAAAGGTTGGAGGGGTAATTAACCATTTTCTCTATTTTATATGAATACAAACTATTGATAAAATCGAATACAGCGGCTGTAAATGGTAATTATATAAAATATGGCTATGGAAAATGTGTTTTACAATAAAATGTAGTTATTTCTGAAAGATCCCTATTTAATAATGTGGGCTATTTAGTTGTCGTCAAATTTTGAGAAAGTAAAAGAATAATTAACGGAGAAAATAGAAAGATGATCAAAAATTAGATACAACACAACTTTATTGAGTCGGTATATATTCTTTAGATGTTACTCAACTCTTTTAACAATTTTAAATTTGATAAATTCTTTTGCAAGAAAATTTCAGGGTTAAGACATTGTCTTTCAAGATGGCACTCTGTTTCAACAATAAGATATGCTTTAAATGAGTGAATAGAATATTGAAGGTCTATTAATTTTGATGGATTTCTACAATGATAAGAGCATATTAGGGACCATATCGGAATGGGCAGCAAATTTGTTTTATTTCTCATAATCAATATATCTATCTATATATCTCTCATAATCAATATATCTATCAAATATATTTCTCATAATCAATATATCTATCAATATATCTCTGATCTATAATCTATATCTATAATCTATATCTATAATATAATATAATATAATATAATATAATATAATGTAATATAATATTATATATATATATTATAATTATATTATATATTATATTATATAATATATAATATAATATATTAAAAGTGTGAAAATCCTTAGAAAAGTGATTTGAATTTTTTGTTGTTCATTAAAAGTCTCCACTTTAGACAAAATCATCTTTGTACTGTTTTTTACTATATAAAATTTAAAATTCATTGAAATTTGGTCATCAAACCTTTCCTTATTTGAATTATATACCTTAAATATAGATTTTTAAAATCAATTAAAATTTTACCTTGATTAAATTTTTAAGAAAATATTAATTGAAAATTTGGGACGTTAGTACGTAGTAACATACAATGATACTCCAATTGAATTTTTAATAGAAAACTTAGTTTTTCAAAAAGAGAAAAAAAAAAAACTTAGTTTTTCAAAAAGAGAAAAAAAATCGATTTTAACTTTTTGGAAAATCCATGTTAGGTATACCTAATATTTTCTCAAATTGGATTTTTAGGTTTAAGTCTTTATCTATAATCTATATCTATATCTATAATATATTAAAAGCGTGAATCATCTTTTTACTATTTTTCTTAATTTATTATTAATTTAATTAATATATGAGAAAGTCTAATTGTAGAAGTCATATATGGGAAGAAGTCTAATTATGCAAATCCTTTTAGCCGTCGGATTCATGAACAAATTATTGTCCTATTGGAAAACGCGTGAATGCACTATTAAATTTCATAAATATTAATTGAAATTAATAAAAAAAAAGCACAAAATCACGCTAATATGCATCTATTTCTCTTATATGGAAAACTTTTGCCCTATGATAGATTGAGTGACGACATTCTTCTTTAAATTAATTTGTATTCCATTTATAACTCTACTTCTTGTCTACTATATAGTAATTCAATTAATATGTATTACTCTGTATATAGTAATTCAATTAATATGTATTACTCTGTATGTTCGATGGTATCCAACTAGGAATTGGATGAAGCAATTCAATTAAGTTGACACGGTTGCAAATTCAATTATTATTGGAGTTCAACTTTCCATGAAGGTTAATAATGGTATTAAATTTTGCTTCGTGTAAATTATTACCTTAATCCAATAGAAAAAAGAAATTAAGGTGATTTTATTTAAAGGGTAATAGAAAGAGATTCAAAATAATATCATGAAAAAAGATTTTCACTATGAAAAATTTCTAAGAATTGCAGTTTTTACAAGTCGAGCTGACAAAAGATCATGGTGAAACTTTCTAAGAGAATGGCGAGGAGCTTTGGCTCAGCTGTTGGCGTTACCTCCTGGAATCATGTAGAGCATTGCACATTGACCTGCACACCAACATCGAAAAGATAAGCGTCTCATATCCTTTTATATATATATATTCAAGTCGTTTTATGAGTCATTTTATGTTAATAATTTATTAGATTCACTCAATAAAAATTGCATTCATAATAATATTATGATCTTCTCTTTTATTTAGGAATTTAATTATTTTTATATTTATGACACTAAAATACACTAAATTTTATGTATTAAATTTTTTATCTACATTTACAATATATTAAAAGTGTGAAGATTCTTTGAAATATTATTTTAATTTTTTGCCCTTCATTAAACGGGTTTATCATAGGCAAAATTATTTTTTTACTTTTAAAAAAAAATTGATGTTTAATTATTATATTAATATTTAAAATTCTTAACTTAATAAAAATTATAGCTAATTGTAGTTATTTGTTACCAACTAAATTAGAGTCCCTTTTTTTCTTCTTTTTAGGAGATTGTAGTAGTAGTACATAGTAAAATCTAAAAGAAGTAAGTTGTAAAAGATCGAAGTAAGAAAAATAGAATAATAATTGAAAAAAAGGAAAACACAATAATAGTTGCAAAAAAAATATTTTAATGGGTAAACAAAATTAAATCCTAAATGGCCTACGTGAGGAAAAGAGAATAACAACTAGGGTCAAAAAAATTCCCCCACGCTATGTAAAAAAATTCACAATTAATTTGATTTATAATTTCTTTATATTTGATTATTTATTCTATGCAAGAAATCATAATATTTAATACTTTTAAATTAATTAAAATTTTACCTTAAATAAATAAAAGTTCTATTAAAGTAAATTGTTCAGTGTTCTTTGTACATCCGAACTCCCTTTGAAATATGTCAATTCCTTAATCTTTGTGAATTCAATGTGATATAATTGCTAATTACAATTACAATTCAATTGTCACGATGTTTTTATTATATTTTTGACGGATGTAGGAACTTTTGATAGCGGAGATATTCTTATCTGTTTCTTTGATGAGCTTTTTGATGGCGAAGATATATTTATTTATTTTTTGGAAAATTCAGGAAAACCCGCAGTCGCTACAACCTCTGCCATAACTTCTTCCCTTCGGGTGAGTACTTTGTGCGTGCTAGGTAAACTCCTTACTGTGCAATCACTCGTAAACCACACAGGAGATGTAAACGCACTAGGTGAATCCCGTGTGACGAGCTAGATTGAGGAGGCATTAGGGGGGGATCGATACCGCGACCTCTGCTTTGGAAGTCACCCCTCAAACCAACTCCGCTTTGAGGAGGCATTAGGAGGCGAAGATATTCTTATAACTACTTTTTCGATGAGCTTTGAAGGTGTGGTATATAATAATTTCATCAATTTCAAGCCTACATTATATATGAATCTTTGATCAAACTTTTAAATTTTTGTGGTGTAAAGGTTTAATTTTATCATATTATTTTAATATCTCAATTATCGTACTGTTTGGTTATAGTTTTTGTTTACTTAATTTTCCTGCTTGATACACGGGGAAGATGATTTTGAGAAATTTTTATATAAATATTAGATTTAACTGTATTGTTATGACATCTCAATATATTGTATTATATTTTTGTAATTTATAGGTGGTAGATGAATGTTCGATCGGACTTTGAGAATTTTTTGTGTAAAGGTTAGATTTAACCGTATTATTCTGATACCTCAATTATCATATTATTTTGTTGTAGTTTTTATTTTGTTACTATTTGTTGTTTTTGTTATTATCCGTTAGTTCTTCTACTTTTTTTACTTTTGTTGGACTTCTATTGACTTCTTTTACTTTAACTGAGGATACTTGAAAACAATATGAGATAAGGGCTATATCTGCATCTTAAATGAGAGAATTGAGTAAGTTTGCGTATATATATTAATCTATGAAATTAGGGTTAAAAACACATTCAGAAAACATCACATCCATTATTGTAATCAATA
>NW_025862860.1:0-2829 GCF_002878395.1 Capsicum annuum
GAACTCAAGAATCAACATCTAACATATCTTTTTATATTATTCTGGGAAGATTTACGGAGGAATCTTTATGACTTAGGTCTTGAGCTATGAACCTAATAGTTGTTCTTGAAGAAAATTGAGAGAAAACTAGTATGTTTAGGTGAAATAATGAGAAATCTCATGTTAAAGAGTATATGTGAGGGTAGAAAAATGACCATCTTGCCCTTGGAATTAAAATCCAGAACTAGAAAAATTCCAATTTTACACGCTGGTGTGATGTGCCATAATCACGCCATTTTAATAGAAATTGGAAAACTGGGAAACTGCTTGATGGCGCGAGTGGTGGAAATCGCGTTGCCACCTTGGTTGCGAACTGGAAAGGCACCACAATCTAGTGGAATCGTGTTGGTGCACTGGAAATTGACAACTCTAAAATTAAGCCTTGGCGCGACATGCCATAATCGCGTAGGCTCACTGGATTTTGATTATTTCCATTTTGGATGTCTCCGTGACACGCTAAAGTACTAGGTAGTACACTGTCTCACTAAAATGGCTTTAACTCTTCGCCCGAGTGTCAGATATTGGCAAATTTTGTATCGATGGAAAGCTTATTCAATTTATCACTTGATAAAAAGTCAAAATCTTAAAAATTTCACATGAAATAAATATATTCAACTCTTAATCTAGATATTTGATGTTCTAGAGACAAATTTGAACTAGGAAAAGGGTGAGATATTACAATATCTCCCCCTTGAGAACATTCATCCACGAATAAGACTAATTAAGCTGGGAATACTAGCAGGTTGAACTTACATACTAGATATAAACATGATAAACATGACTATATGACTAGAACTACTGATATACTGATATTTTATACTGAACTTGCATATCAGATGCATGGAATACACGACTGAAGCTACTCATAAGCTGAATTCTCATAATGGACATGCATATCTGATTCATGGATTCTTGACTGAGTTGGTCTCATGAATGCATGACTGAATACATTGATAAGTTGAGCTTTTCTACTGAACATGCATATCTAATGCATGAATACTTGACTTAACTAACATTTGAATGCTTGAATGATTATGCAATGATTAAGGATGCTAGCTTTGTGAGAAACGTCTAAACATACAACTGAATAGATTTAAAGAATTGAAAACATATGTGAATCATGGGGTATCCCCCCCTTAGGACACTATGTCCCTCTAAGAATGCTTACTTAATCGAAATACTGAGGTGATGTACAAAGAACCTATGAACTGGATCATAACTGAACGTCAAAGAGTTGAAACTAATGCATGACTCATGAACTGAACTTATCTTGAAACTACTACGACTTTCCACCTTAGAATAGTTATCTTTCCTTGAGATTTTAGATAGCATGACTAGATGGAAAAATGAGAAAGCAAACTACACAGATCTGACTGTTTGGCTGCTAAACTGACGTGTTGGCTTTACTGACTAACCCATGCTGAAAACTTAATCTCAAAATGGGAGAAAAGGATTTAAGGATGCATATCGTAGAAATGAAGGACTCATAACATACCCGAATCTATATCAGGGAACCTTTCCTGATCATGGTGCGTATGGAGCGCATAGACTCTATTCTGACGCTGACCACTGGTGGAACTAGGAGCGACGCCCTGCTGACGCAAATCTCTACCCTTCTAAGCTAGCACTATAACTTCCATTTTTTATGGCCTGGCTTACAACATCCAAAGCATACCTGACTATTTTCTCTACACAAACCTAGGTGATTCTTTCCATACTCTCCATAAAGCGGGTAGGTACGAACACTTATAACATTAACCCGAGTTATAGAGCTTGGAGCCCCATCATAACTGACATCTCTGAACTTTGGTGTGGATACACCAGCTAAGGATGGAGATGGAACTGAAAAATTTTGACTATGCTTAGAACGGTTACCACCCTATGAACCTTCCTGAGAGAAACTATGACTACCTGTTCTGGCTTTTTTACTCACTCTCTCTCTCTTTTTCATCTTATCGGCCTCAATCGTTTGTTCATGCATCATCAGTCTAGAAAGGTTCATATCTCTATTGAGCATAGCAGTCCTATACTCCTTCAACACCAACCCGGATTGAACAGTCACAAACTTACTCATACTTGCCCTAGGGTCATCTATCAAATCGGAAGCTAACTTAGCTAACTGGTTGAAATTAAGACAATACTTCTTTACTTTCATGGAGCCTTACCTTAGGTTCATAAACTCTTCTACCTTATCTTCCCTTATCTCTAGCGGGAAAACTTATCTAAAAAGGCATCCTGAAACTCCTGCCAAGTCATGGGAGCTGCTCCTCCCCTCTACTCTTCTTCCACATGAAAACCCAATCATTAGCAATACCCTTCAGCCTATAGGATGCTAATTGTATACTCCCCTCCTTAGAAATATGCATAATATGGGTGATCTTCTTCACCTCCTCAAGATAAAGTTGTGGGTCCTCATCTGCTACTGACCCAAAGAATTCTGATGGATTTATTCTCATGAAATCTCTGATTCTGGCTGTGGCTGAACCCCCAGCTTTTTGAGGTAGGATTACAGACTGATGGTTTCCCTTAACATTAGTCGTCACAGCTTACGCTATTGCCAGAAAAGCTTCCCAAAACTCTACATATGATACATTCTTATTCTCAGGATCTACTGGCTGAGGTGGTTGGTTATCAACCCTACAGGCATTATCTCCATGAGGAGGCATACTCTGTATATGAAAGAGAGAATGGATTAGACTGAGAATCAACTGGAACTTATGCATACTCGCACGACAAGAACATTAAAATAAGGGAAACTATTCCTAAAAACATCTTATAGCCTCCTGTACA
>NW_025862861.1:0-7237 GCF_002878395.1 Capsicum annuum
ATAAATAAGCAATTAACAGATCTAGGTTCCAACTTTCTATTATCAACATGAGCATAAGTAGGACATCCAAATATCCTCAAATCAAAATAACTAGAAGGAGTACCAGACCATACCTCTTATGGAGTCTTTTTTATCAATCATGACTGAGGGAGAGCGGTTAATAAGAAGACAAGTTGTGGAAGAAGCTTCAGCCTAAAAAGAATTGGGTAAACCAGTATTAGAGAGCATAAAACACACCTTCTCTATTATAGTCCTATTGATTCATTCGGACATACCATTCTGTTACGGAGTATGATGAATTTCAAGTGCCTCATATTTCCTTCTAACTTGTACAGATCATTAAATTCATTATAATAGAACTCTAGAATATTATCAATCCGAAGGCATTTTACCTACTTCCCTATTTGCTTTTCAATCATAGTCCTTTACTCCTTGAAAGTAGGCAACACATCATTCTTTTGCTTTAGGATAAACACCCAAAATTTTCTAGAATAGTCATCAATAATAGTCAGCAAGTAATACGCACCTCCTCGAGAAGGACCCCATAGATCAGAATGAATGTAATTAAGTATGCCTTTAGTTGAGTAGATGCCTTTAGTGAATTTGCCTCTCTTCTGCTTCCCAAAAATACAGTGCTCACAAAACTCCAATTTGGTAATACTCTGCCCATCAAGAAGTCTTCTCCTACTCAGTTTAGCCATCCCATTTTCACTCGTATTCCCCAGGTGTATATGCCAAAGTTTAGCAACGTCACTTGCTGATAGAGGGGAGTAGAAACAATTGCATCACCTGTAACCATAAAGCCTTGCAAGAAATACAAATTTGTAGACTTTGTATTTCCCTTCATCACAACAAGAGAACCTTTAGTAACCTTTAGGATTCTACCTTAACCAGTGTACCTATATCCGTTTGAATCAAGGGTACTCAAGGAAATAAGATTTCTCTTCAGATCTAGGACATACGCAGATCACCAAGTGTCCTCACAACCCCATTGAACATCTTAATTCTAATTTTTCCAATACTAGCTATCTTACAAGGTGTGTTATTTCCCATCAACAAAACATCTTTAGAGACTATTTAATATGTTGTAAACCAATCCCGATTATGACACATATGAAACGTGCAAACTGAATGAAGAATTCAATCCTCATAGGTTTTGGATTTACCATCAGAAACTATCAATAGTTCTCCATCACTACCGCCATATTCAACAAAATTGGCTCCATCGGACTTCTTGGGTTGGTTACCCGTTGGTTTTGGAGCTTTTCTTTTCTCTCTATTCTTTAACTTCCAACACTTGAATTTTATATGACCCTTCTTCTTGCAGTAATTATAGGTTTTATTTCTAGTTTTGGATGTTAATCTATTTCTATCATCACCCCCAGAGTTTCTCTCATGATTTCTTCCTCAAATAATGAGACCGTCTGCTTAAGTCTCTCACTCATTCATAAGATGCTTCACTTTCTCCTTTGAGAACAACACATCATAGACTTCATCTATGGTCAGGGTATCATGACTATATAAAATCATATCCCTGAAGGTCATATATGATGCAGGCAGCAAACACAAAAAAATCAATGCTAGATCTTCCTCATTGTATTTAACCTCCAGAGTATCTAAATCAGAGACGATTTCCTTAAAGATAGATAGGTGATCCTCTAAGGACGCACTCTCAGATATATGATAGGAATAAAGTCATTGTTTGAGATGCAACTTACTTGGTAGGCTCTTTGTCATACATAACGATTTCAGTTTCAACCATAATGTAGCAATAGTGGTCTCTTTCAAAACATCTTGTAGAATCTAATTGGATAAATGAAGGTTGATCCGAGATAGAGCCTTTCGATCCTTACGTTGTTTGTCCTCGTTCTTCCATGATGAGGGCATCTTATCAAATCCTAATAGAGCATTGTTCAAATCCATCTGCGCAAGCATAACCCATATCTTACCTGCCATAATGAAAATCTGGTGTTGCGATCCTATAGGGAAATATCATATTTCATGGTTGCTATCCCCGGGAAAACAATCGACCAAGCTCTGATACCAGTTAATTATGATTCAGAAAGATTACGGAAACTGCAAGTAAAAGAAAACAAGAACAACACACAGATTTACATGGAAACCTTGCAGGAAAAACCACGGGCAGAGGCAGAGGAGTTTTCACAATGATGGAGAGAGTACAAAGTGGGAGACGTAGTCTCAGTGACGTGTATTTTTCTGAACACCCAAAATAACCCACTAAATATATTTATATAATACATGCATACAAATAAGTCCTAGGTCCAAAAACATAAAGGTCTATACCGAGGGGGCATCGGGATCTGCACCCTCATCGGGATTAGTGGTGGGCTCCGGGATCGGGCCGGCCTGATCCCTACACTACCAACACAAACCCTATTGAACATCACAAACAGGGGTCGCACCACGAAACTTTCAAGGTTAGATCAACAAAATTCGGGTGACAACTCTAACATATAATTTTAAAATTAAGAAAATAGACCCACAACACTCTGTCCTTGGACTTACTTGTGTCTAATTTTTTTGAATGACGTTTCTCTACTTTTTTGAAATTTCCGTAGCAAGACTTATGCATTGATTTTGCCTCTTTCTTTTTAGTTGCTATCGACTTTACTATTGTTCAAGGTGAAATTTGGAATTAGTTGCATCCATGGAATAAAATTATTTGCATTGAAGAAGTCAATTTTATTCGTATGCTGAAACCATGTTATTGTGACATTTTGTCGGATTAACAGGTCTTGTACCTTTCCACTTGCCTTCACTTCTTAAGACTTGTATTTATGTGATCAGAATACTCTGTAAGCTTTTAAGTAATATTATTTAAGTTATTTCATTCAAGGAAATATGTATTGAGTGTGGGGGATTTTCAGCTACAATGTTTGGAACTTGTCAGTTAAAAATTTTCATCCTTACTTATCGGGATTTCTCTTCCTGATGGATGTCTTTTATATGCGTAAATACTTAATGAATCAGTCTAAGACATGTATGGCTCTTGATTTTTGTAGCCTGCTCTCACTTGAGTTGATGACTAGCCCTGTAATTGTTACTTTGAACAAACTTATGAGCGAGTGTCTATTATAAGGAAATGGACAGATCAGTCTTACTGTTTGTCCTAAGATGAAGCAAACGCTGGGGCTCCCAAATCTCATCCCTTAATTACATTTTCAAAGCACTTATTGCAAATAGGTATGAATCAAATAAAATGTAAACTACTCATGAAGTCTCAGAGCAAGTTAGGAAGCTGGTTCTACAGTTGAACTCTGATTGCTTGCCAAGCAGTATTATGGATAGCAAAATGCTGATTAAATATATATAAGCATATATGGCGCCTCGAGCATTTCTTACCTACTTTAGAAACCAATGAGCATTCACTTTCCTTGAGGTAACTGATTACGTGATGCGTGTAAATATGACATTCAGAGTTCTTTAATTCTACTTACTGAAATATTATAAGTAAAAGATGATTTACGGAGGCTCATATATATGAGTCCATTACAATAACTCTGTATGTGAATGTGGGAAAGCCTTTTAACTTGAAAGAAGCTACTGATTGCATCAGTTATATAATGTTACAGTACCGAGATTGGTAACTAACTATTCAAAAAGAGATGTAGTATAACGTTAAAAGGAAAACAATAAACCAATGCAACATTTACACATATTGAAGAGTCATGATGCCCCGTTAGCTTAACAAAGATATATAATGACTCTCTCTTGAAAAATGACACTATTACTATTTGAGGGTTTGAAGTTTTCACTACAATATTTATACTTTCAATGATAGAATATGTTTCACTATTACGTAGTTATGAAGTATGAGAATTTTAATTGAAATATATAGGGAACTACTCTTTTTTCTTATTTTTACGAAGTATTTTTTTTTTTTAAAGAAAGACTAGTGCATTGACTTGAGAATGATAACATTTTTTTGAACTTGAAACTGATTGATGGTTTGATATGAAGACAGTAGTCCTTGCTAGACTTTTTCTGTTTCCTCTATATTTTGATGATAAAATTCGTTAGTGATTTATCTCAACATAAAAACTTAAAAGTGAAAGGGATTTGTGTGTTAAGTAGCTCCCGCTGAAATTTCCATAGCAAGACTCAGTCCAATTACTTGAAAATTCAAAGAACTGCATTAATATTTATAGTTGTAAGAAAAAAGATATTTGGAAGGACATTCTGGGCAAAACCTTGGTGTTTCCCCATTAATAGGCCTTATAGGATGTGAATCTAGATTAGTCGAGGCCCCAATGTGAATATAAAAAATTATTGGTTTCTGAGTGAAATGTGAATGGAAAATAGCGAAAAGAAAATGGAGGGAAAGTAAAATGTTTGTTCGCTTTGTAAAAGGAGTGTTCCCTCACATTGGTGGGAGAAAGGAAAATCATTGTACTTAAGTATAGAAATACTCCTTCACGTGAATAGTGGACAAGATGAAGACAAGCATCGCGCCATTGTCATCATTGCTAGCTCAAATGTACTTTGGATTTCGATTTGTCGATCCAGAGATTATCTTTTCGGAAAAAAGTCATTTGGAAATAGAGAGTTAATGATTTTTTTATCCAAAAATCTGGTCTGAAAATTTTTCTCAATTTGAGGACATATGACGCACATGGTCATCTGTGGATGTATATGGGTCCCAAATACCAGCGCAAGTCAACAGTCAACTTTCTATTTGGGAAAGAAATGACATACGGCCGCATGTGACCATGTGTAGGCGTACATGGTACGCATGTGGGCCCATTATTCTAAACACATGCAACTCTTCATGAATCATTGCATCTCTTTTGAAGCAACACCTTTTGACTATAAATACCTAATTTTTCCTTAGTTATTGATACGAAATTTTGAAGTTATAAACTCTTCTTCTTTCTAAAAACTCAAGTGTGATTTGCAAATCATTTAGTGAGTTCATAGTTCAGCAAATTTGAGGTACCACCATTTGCTGAAGTGAATCATTATATTCTGGGAGGATATATTCCATTAACCTTAGGTATTTGAGGGGAATAGTTTCCTTAAGGATACACTATGAATTCGAAATACTTGATTCTTTCTTTCTTTATCTCTTTCTTTACTAGTTTGAAAAATAGTTTTGAACTTCTTTTAGTTGTTCATAAGTTGTTTGAACTTATGTTTTAAGTTCTTATTGAAAATAGTGTTTTTGTAACCTGAAAAACAACAATCTTAAGGAACGTAATTTATATTTGCATTTTGGTTCTGAAGATTAAAGTCTTTTAGTTTTCCACTTTGTTTGAATCTAATACTAATTTGAAGATATAAGAACTTCGCCAGGAGTCAAAATTTATTCGGTTGTCAATTTGAAGAAAATAAAAGCTTCATCGTTGACTAGAAATAAGTTTTTCAAAGTTTAAATCTTTATTGTTGATATTTCTGTTACTAAATTGATTGTCTAATTATGACAGCAAAAGGACTAATGAAAATCAAGTCAATAATGAAGCGATGAATGTTGCAACAACTAACATTGCTACTTCGAGTTGTTTGAATGTTTCTCCTGCCGTGAAGTTGGTAGAAGAACCAAAAATATTTTTTTGTGTATATTTTAAAAGATGGTAGAAAAATATATTCTTCTACTTAACTACTCTAAGTTTGCAGAAATTCATCAAAAGAGAGTTTCCGCCTTGCTAGAATTAAATCTAAAAAAAGAACTTTCCTAGTGACTAATATTTGGAAGCACTTAGATATTTATGTAAGAATTACATTCTGAGTGACCTATAAGATGATTTGTACAATGTGTACAACATCACGAAGACCTCAAAGGAACTCTGAGATGCTTTGAAAAAGACGTACAAAATAGAGGATGCTGGAATAAAGAAATTCATTATTGCAAATTTCTAGACTTCAAAATGGTAGAAAGTAAATCTGTTATTTTCTAAGTTTAGGAGTTGCAAGTTATAATACATGATCTCCTTACTAAAGGTATAATTTTATATAATACGTTTGTTAAATATAATAAGTTTTTCTTAACTCTCACATAGCCTTTGATGTAGGTTTGGTTGTGAACGGTACTTTTCAAGTGGCTACAATAATTGAGAAGTTACCACCTTTGTGGAAGGACTTCAAAAACTAATTAAAACACAAACTCAAGGTGGTGTCTGTTGAATATATCATTGTAAGATTGAGAATCAAGGGGGATAACAAGGCTGCGGAAAAGAGGTCACAAGGAAATTCAATAGTGAATGGAGAAAATATTATTGAAGATGATCCCATAAAGTAAAAAAAGAGAAAGAAAATATATAGATAACAATGCAATCCTCTTAAGAGGAAGTTCAAAGGAAATTGCTTCAATTATGATAAAGTTGATAACAAGTCTACTGATGGTTGGGCTTAGAAGTAGGGACAAAAAAGGACCAAACAAACATGACTGAATCCAAAGAGGAAATGGACAATCTTTATGTCATGCTTTCAAAATGCTATTTGATTGGTAATCCAAGAGAATGGAATTACATTCTGAGTTACCTATAAGATGATTTGTACAATGTTAACAACATCATGAAGACCTCAAAGGAACTTTTAGATGCTTTGAAAAAGAAGTACAAAATATAGGATGCAGGAATAAAGAAATTCATTATTGCAAATTCTAGACTTCAAAATGGTAGAAAGTAAAGCGGATGTTTTCCAAGTTCAAGAGTTGGAAGTCATAGTCAATGATCTACTTAATAAAGGTATAATTTTATATAATACGTTTGTTCAATATAATAAGTTTTTCTTAACTCTCACATAACCTTTGATGTAGGATTGGTTGTGAACGATGCTTTTCAAGTGACTATAATAATTGAGAAGTTACCACTTTTGTGGAAGGACTTCAAAAAATACTTGAAACACAAACTCAAGGAGATGTCTGTTGAGTATCTCATTGTATGGTTGAGAATCGAGGGGGATAACAAGGCTGCAGAAAAGAGGTCACAAGGATATTCAATAGTGAATGGAGAAAATATTATTGAAGATGATCCCACAAAGTCAAAAAAGATAAAGAAAACATATAGATAATAATACAATCCTCCTAAGAGGAAGTTCAAAGTAAATTGGTTCAATTATGATAAAGTTGACAACAAGTCTACTGATTTTCAGGCTTTGAAGAAGGGATAAAAAGAAGATCAAGAAAATGTGGTTGAATCCACAGAAGAAATGGACAAGCTTTATGTCATGCTTTCAGAATGCAATATAATTGGTAATTCAAGAGAATGGTGGATAGATT
>NW_025862862.1:0-1438 GCF_002878395.1 Capsicum annuum
TCATACATCCTGCATATTTCTTATAAATATTTATGATGATGATGTTTATACAATTGCATACACCCCCATATAATCAGTTTCTTTCCATGGTACTGACCCACATCTTCAGATGTGGTCTGCATTTTCTCAGAATGTAGGTTCAGATGCTTAGTTCCAGGTTCGACAGTGATTCTTCGGACACGCTGTTCTACATCCTCTATTGTGGTGAGTCGTCATGTTCCGAGGACATGATGTCTGATATTGGTTTCACAAAATTGTTTACATTTGATAACTGAGTATGAGTTAGTTGGGGCATATCTCAATGGCTCGCTGGTTTTATTGATTTTCTTAGAGTCTTGTCAGACTAGTATAGATGTTGGGAGTAGACTAATAAGTCGTATTTTGTTATCTTTCTAAAATTCTTTTATTCTTGGATGATGATTACTCTGTTGATATTTGAGGGTTATTTATGGAAACCCCATTGATTTGTGTTGAACTGAATGAAAATGGCTCAAAGGGTTAGCTTGGGGATACTCGTAGCCTCAAGCACCGTGTGATGCTTCGGGATCCATTTTCTGGGGCGTTACAAACTTGGTATCAGATCCTAAGGTTTTAAGGTGTTCTAGGGAGTCTGACAAGACGTGTTAAGTAGAGTCTTGATCATCGGTGTGTAGCGTACCACATCTATGAGCAAGAGGCTACAAGACGGTTTAGGAAAAAGTGTGATTCTTTTTTTTAGAAGTCTATCATTCTTAAAGTGTCTCTCTCTGCTATTGATTCGTGCTCTCCTCTTTCAGAAATATGCCTCCACGTCGAGCGAGAATAAATAATGATGGTCAGCAACCTCAACCCGCTGACACATTGAAAGAAAACGTGTCTCATGCTAAATTTTGGGCACTCTTTCAGGCGCTGGCCCAAGCTGTTACTACAAATGTTCAAGCCAACCCAGCCCTAGCTCCACAGCAGTAGGGAGGTGATTCAGCTGCTGCCAGGATCCGTGACTTTATGTGGATGAATCTGCTGGAATTCTATGGGTCCGAGTCTGATGAGAATCCATGGTTTTGTTGAGGTTTTCTCCTCTATAGCGTCTCCTATGACTCGGTTGACCCAAAAGAAAGTGAAGTTTTTGTGGTCCGAATCTTGTGAGAAGAGTTTTTAGGAGTTGAAGACTCGACTCACTTTAGCCCCTGTTTTGACTTTGCCTAATGGTGTTGATGGTTTTGTGGTGTACTGTGATTCTTCGAGAGTTGGGTTGGGTCGCGTATTGATGCAGAAGGGTAAGGTGATAGCTTATGCTTCTAGATAGTTGAAACCCCATGTGAAAAAATACCCCACCTATGACCTTGAGTTGGCTGCTATTGTGTTTGCTTTGAAAATATGGAGACACTATTTGTATGGTGTCTATGTTGATATTTTCACTGATCATAAGAGTCTGCATTATGTGTTTACCCAGAGAGAA
>NW_025862863.1:0-1573 GCF_002878395.1 Capsicum annuum
TTGATTTTGATAGATGAGAAGCATGATGGCTCTCGATGTATATTTATATATTACTGAAATTGTTTTATTGTGGATTGTCTTTGAAATGATCTGGGCTAAGTCTGAGAGAAATCTTTAGCACCGAGTGGGAGGTATAAAGCAACCTTAGTTCCCTAGAAATATGTGTCCCCATAGGAATGAGCCTGAGGCTGATTTATAGAGTGATCACTAGTTTGTGTGGATTTGATATCGATAGTCCTACTCCGATGGCAGGGATAGGATGACTTTCCCAATGTGGCTTGTACGTTGGACTCCATGTAGCTCATATAGTTTATGTTAGTTATAGGATCTCCCAGTGTATGTGTGTGTTTCCTTGTGTCTATGGTGAATGGTGAAGTGATTTGAAAATGGAATTGTGAAATTTATTCTTTCAAAAGATTTAAATGATATTTACATTATGAGAATTGATATTATTGATGAACTGAAAGTGATTGAAAAATTATATGATGACTCACATATATTATTATACTTATTTCATCCTCTCATGATGATGTTGATTTTCTTCGGGCTATGTGAGTCTTTCATACATCCTACATATTTCTTATAAATATTTATGATGATGATGTTTATAAAACCGCATACACCCCCATATACTCAGTTCCTTTCCATGGTACTGACCCATATCTTTAGATGTGGGCTGCATTTTCCCAGAATGTAGGTTCCGGTGCTCAGTTCCAGGTTCGACAGTGATTCTTCGAGCATGTTGTTTTACATCCTCTGTTGTGGTGAGTCCTTATGTTCCGAGGACGTGATGTCTGATATTAGTTCTACAGAATTGTTTATATTTGATAACTGAGTATAAGTCAGTTGGGGCATGTCTCAATAGCTCGCTGGTTTTATTGATTTTCTTAGAGTCTTGTCAGACTACTATAGATGTTGGGAGTTGACTAATAAGTCATATTTTGTTATCTTTCTGAAATTCTTTTATTCTTGGATGATGATTACTCTGTTGATATTTGAGGGTTATTTATGGAAACCCCGTTGATTCGTGTTGAACTGAATGGAAATGGCTCAAAGGGTTAGCTTAGGGATACTCGTAGCCTCAAGCACCGTGTGATACTCCGGGACCCATTTTCCAGGGTGTTACAAACTTGGTATCAAAGCCTAAGATTTTAAGGTGTCGTAGGGAGTCTGACAAGCTGTGTTAAGTAGAGTCTTGATCATCAGTGTGTAGCGTGCCACATCTATGAGAAAGAGGCTTCAAGATGTTTTAGGAAAAAGTATGATTCTTTCTTTCAGAAGTCTATCATACTTAAAGTATTTCTGCCGGCTATTGATTCGTGCTCTCCTCTTTCAGAAATATGCCTCCACATTGAGCGAGAAGAAATAATGATGGTTTGGGAATTCTGTGTCACCCAAGAGTCATTTTATCTCTTACCTCAAAGTTAAAAAGCTTATTTCCAAGGGGTGTATTTACCATTTGGTTAGAGCCAAAGACACTAAGTCTGAGACTCCAACTCTCCAATCTGTTAACATCGTCAATGAGTTTTCTGATGTCTTTTAGGATGATCTCCCAGGGATACCTCCTGATAGA
>NW_025862863.1:1673-3927 GCF_002878395.1 Capsicum annuum
TTTCTTGTTATGTCTTTTGGGTTAACTAATGCCCTAGCAGCTTTCATGGACCTCATGAATTAAGTGTTCAGCCCATATCTGGATATGTTTGTCATAGTGTTCATCGATGATATACTGGTGTACTCCCGTAGTGAGGATGAATATTTTGAACATCTCTGAACTGTCTTGCAAACCCTTAGAGATCACAAGTTTTTTGCCCAGTTCAGTAAGTGTGAGTTTTGGCTTAAGGTCAGTTGCTTTTCTGGGTCATATCATTTCTTCCGAGGGTATTAGAGTTGATCCCCAAAATACCAAAGCTGTTAGAAATTGGCCTAGACCTATTTCTCCGACTGATATCCGAAGTTTCTTGGGTTTAGCTGGCTATTACCATCATTTTATTAAGGGTTTCTCCTCTATAGCGTCTCCTATGACTCGGTTGACCAAAAGAAAGTGAAGTTCTTGTGGTCCGAATCTTGTGAGAAGAGTTTTCAGGAATTGAAGACTCGACTCACTTGAGCCCCTATTTTGACTTTGCTTGATGTGTTGATGGTTTTGTGGTGTTTTGTGATGCTTCGAGAGTTGGGTTGGGTTGCGTATTGATGCAGAAGGGTAAGGTGATATCTTATGCTTCTAGACAGTTGAAACCCCATGAGAAAATTACCCCACCCATGACCTTGAGTTGGCTGCTGTTGTGTTTGCTTTGAAAATCTGGAGACACTATTTGTATGGTGTCCATGTTGCTGTTTTCACTGATCATAAGAGTCTGTAGTATGTGTTTACCCAAAGAGAATTGAATCTTAGGCAGAGATGATGGTTAGAATTGTTAAAGGACTATGATATGAGTGTGCTGTACCATCTGGGCAAGGCCAATATTGTGGCGGATGCCCTAAGTAGAGTGTCCATGGGTAGTGTTTCGCATGTGGTAGAAGGTAAGAAAGAGTTGGCTCGTGATGTACATTATTTGGCTAGATTAGGGGTTAAGTAGTTTGACTTTGCTGAAGGTAGTATAGGGGTTCAGAGTAGTTCCGAATCCTCCTTGGTTTTGGAACTTAAGGAAAAGCAATACTTAGATGCTAGTTTGGTTTGACTGAAGGAGTCAGTCAAGGCCCAAAAAGTATAGGTTTTCTCCCAAGGGGGAGATGGTGTGTTGAGATTGCAAGTTAGATTGTGTATCCCGAATATTGATGATCTGAGATAGAGGATTATGGCTGAAGCGCATGGGGCGCGATATTCTATTCATCCTGGTGCCACCAAGATGTATCAAGACTTGCGGGAAATCTATTGGTGGAGTGGCATGAAGAAAGATATAGCAGCGTTTATAGCTAAGTGTGCAACATACCAACAGGTTAAGGTTGAACACCAAAGGCCTGGTGGTATAATGCAAGAGTTTAGTATTCCCACCTGGAAGTAGGGAGAGATAAATATGGACTTCGTGATTGGTTTACCTCCTTCCAAACGCCATCATGATTCCATTTGGGTTGTGGTTGATAGATTGACTAAGTCTGCTCATTTCTTACCTGTTCATACTTCATATACTGCTGAGGATTACGCTAGATTGTATATGCAAGAGCTAGTCAGACTGCATGGAGTTCCCTTGTCTATCATTTCGGATAGGGGTACTCAGTTCACTTCGCAATTTTGGAAAGCTTTTCAGAAGGGTCTTGGTACCTAAGTGATTTTGAGTTCTGCTTTTCATCCGCAGACCGATGGTCAGGCTGAACGGACCATCCAGACCTTAGAGAATATGTTGAGAGCTTGTGCACTTGACTTTAAGGGAAGTTGGGATGATCACTTACCGTTGATAGAGTTTGCTTACAATAACAGTTTCCACTCTAGTATTGGCATGGCTCCATTTGAAGCCTTGTATGGGAGGAAGTATAGATCACCCATAGGTTAGTTCGACATGGGTGAAATGGCTATGAGTGGTCCTAATTCGATATTCGAGGCTATGGAAAAAGTTAAGTTGATTAGGGAAAGGTTGAAAACTGCACAGAGTCGTCAGAAGTCATATGTGGATGTTAGAAGGAGAGACCTTGAGTTTGAAGTTTGTGACCTAGTGTATCTGAAAATTTCACCCATGAAGGGGGGAAGGGGTGAAGAGATTTGGAAAGAAGAGAAAGCTTAGTCCCCGTTATGTTGGTCCTTACAAAATTCTTAGCCGTGTTGGTAAGGTAGCTTATGAGGTCGAGTTTCCTTTCGAGTTGTCCTCTGTTCATCTAATATTCCACGTCTCCATTCTTAGAAAGCATATTAGCGATGCTGTGGTAGTGGATTC
>NW_025862864.1:0-1527 GCF_002878395.1 Capsicum annuum
TCTATTATGGATTATGATGAGTTTTAACTTGAGATTGAATTATGGGTAATTAAGACCTACTTGAGACTTGCAATTTTATGAACTATTGTGCTATAAGCACCTATTATTTGAGTATTTTGAGATTATTGAGAAATGTTTTGAGCTAATGGTCATAGAGTTTTGAAATCCACTCTACCACATGAGATTACAGATTTGATTGTTGGGTTCTTATGAACCATGCAATTATTTTGAAAGTGGATTTCCATGAGATGAGTGAGATAAACTAAAGGGAGTAGTATTTAGCACCGAGTTGGGTAAGTTACCATAGTTTCTTACCCCAAAACAACGTGCAACCGTAGGTTTGAGATTCTGGGCTTAAGGCTGAGATGATTGGGCCCGAGGCCAAGATAAGTGATCACTGAGTTGAGGTTATACTCCTTGGCAAGAGTATGACATCTCTCCCCAATGTGAGGTTTCTTCCTTAGGAGGACAAGACATTGGACTCCATATAGCTCGCATGGTTTATGTCGATTAAGTGAACCTCCCTAAACTAAAGTATTTTTCCATTGAGATAGAATATTTTTCCTAAAGCTTTGGGATGAGATATTTTTCTAAAATGAATGAACTTCTTTGAGTATTTTCCAAAGAAGGAAGTAGTTTTCTCTACTAATAATAGTTGATCACCGATTTTCAAATCAAAGTTATATGACTCTGAGTTCCAAGTGTTTGAGTTCAAAAGAGTTATAAGTTCTTGAGCATTAAAGAAGTTTTACTCCCCATAAGATATATGCATGAGTTGAAAGTATTGTTTAAAGTTTTCTTCAGCCTATGAGTAATGAGAATAAGAGAAGAGTTTAGATTTTAAAGCTAAAGTATAATGACTCACGGGATTTGTATTACATTCTTCGTCATACATGATTTATGAGCTTTACATTTTGACTTATTCAAGCCATGCGAGTCATTCCTATTGCATGCATTATTTGATTAAAGAGTATTAATATTGTTTTATGTAAATGCATACACCTCCATATACTTAGTACATTCTCAAGTGTTGATCCACATATAAGTCTATGTGTTATATTGTCTTATAATGTAGGTTTAGGTGCTCAGTTCCAGTCTCGTCAGTGATTCCCGTGTACCTTTGTCTACATTTCTCCAAAGGTGAGTCCTCATGGTTTGAGGGACTATCTTCAGATATTTCAGTATTTGAGTGCTTATGTTATTACTTTCAGTGCAGTTTGAGTCAGTTGGGGATCTGTCCCAACTACTCTTTAGTTCATGGAGTAGTAGAGGCTTTTTCAAACTAGTTATCAGATTATAGTTGTGTTGAGATTTCCAGTATTGTGGTCGTTTGGACCGAGTATTATCTTCGTATTTCCTTTTATTTGGTATATGACAGTGCCAGTGTTTTGTATATTTCTTCTTGAAATGAGTCATTATATGTAGTGACAGGCTCAAAGGGTTAGCTTGGGGCTACTTGTAACCTTAAGCACTGTGTGATGTCCCGGGAGGTGATTTTGGATTGTTATAGAAGGATACAATTAATGT
>NW_025862865.1:0-1435 GCF_002878395.1 Capsicum annuum
AATTAATTATTATAAATTATTTCATTTAAGTACTATACTATTAATAATATTTAATAAAAAGGTAGTTTTCAAAATGACTACTAAGTTCCTCAGAGTTTCACTTATTATTATTCGGAAAAAAAATTAGCTACTTCAATCGTAATTTTAATGTATCACCTCTAATTAATTATTATAAGTTATTTACGTATTAAAAATTAATAATATTTAATAAAAAAAGACAACATTTTTGACATGTCTGCTTTGGTTGGTTCGACGTAATTTTACTATATCACCCCTAATTAATTATTATGAGTCATCTAAGTATTAAAAATTAATATTAAAAAATTATTATAAAGTCATCTAAATTTTAAAAAATTAATAATATTTAATATTAAATTAATTTGACGTCTTATATGAGACCCACTTAATTTTTTTCAAAAGTATTTTCTTACATTAATTTTGTTATATCACTTCTAGTTAGTTATTATAATTCATTCAATACATGTCTACTTCGTTGGTTCAATCACGATTTTATTATATCACCCCTTATTAATTATTATTGTTATCTAAGCATTAGGCCACTTTAATTGAATAGTTACATATAAGAGAGAGTTTTATGCTTAAGCAGGCAACAGGTCGACATGCCTGCTTCAGTTGCCTGTTTTAGCTGCTACAACCGTGTTTTTATTGTATCACCCTTAATTAATTATTATAAGTTATTTACGTATTAGAAAATTAATAATATTTAATACAAATAAGTAAAATAAATATCTCTGACATGTCTGCTTCAACCGTAATTTTACCATATCACGCCTAATTAATTATTATAAGTCATCTAAATATTAAAAAATTAATAATATTTAATAAAAAAGATGAAATAGACATAAAATAATAAATTAACTCTTGATGTTTTAAATTAGCTTGACATCTTATATGAGGCTCACTTAGATTATTTTCACAAGTAATTTTTTATAGTTATTATGCTATATCACTTTTAATATATGTTAGCTTCGCGACTCCAATCGTGATTTTACTATATATCCCTAATCACTTATTATGGTTATTTAAGCATTAAAAAAATTATATTATTAGTATCCTATATAAGAAGTCACAATAAGTAGTTGAAGCAGGTTGCTCATGTTCGACATGCCTGCCTCAGCTGTTTCAATCGTGATTTTATTAAATTACCCCTAAATAATTATTATAAGTCATTTATGTATTAAAAAATTAATAATATTTAATAAAAAACTAAAATAGATATTTATAACATGACTGTTTCAACTACTTCAATCCTAATTTTACTAAATTATCCATACTTAATTGTTATAAATCATTTAAGTATTAAAAAATTAGTAATATTTAATAAAACAAAGTAAAATAGACGTAAAATGATAAATTAACTTTTGATGTTTTAAATTAACATGACGTCTTATATGAAGTCAATTAAGAAAAAATT
>NW_025862866.1:0-4788 GCF_002878395.1 Capsicum annuum
CAAAATTTCAGTATTTTAATTGTACAGTCTAGTTTCTTATCTTATTTCAGTATGTTCATGATATGTCATTCTCTCTTATTTTTGTATGACTATTGTCAAAGAGAGTTAAGTGATGACAGGCTTAGAGTGTTAGCTTGAGGCCGCGTGTGGGCTTAAGCACCGTGTGACGTCTTGGGATGGGATCTTGGGGTGTTACAAGATTGGTATTAAAGCCTAAGGTTTGAAGAGTCCAAGGAAGTCTGACAATCTGTGTTACGTAGAATCTTGAGCATCGGTGTGTAGCACGCCATATATATGAGCAAGAGGCTACGGGATCTTTTAGAAAAAGTAGTTTCTTTTTTTCAAAAGTTTATCCTACCTATGACGGTTTCTCTTTGCTATTAATTTGTGCTCTCTTATGAAAGAAAATACCTCCTCTTAGAGCTTGCAGAAATAATAAATAACCTAAACCCATTGATCCTTTAGGTGAGATGGTTTCCCACGCTGAATTTCGGGTAGCTTTTTAGGAGCTAGCCCAGGAGGTTACCGCCAATGCTTAGGCCCATGCTCAGGTCACCTTTTCACCTTCGCAAAAAAGTAATTTAGCGGTAGCTTGGGTTCGTGATCTTATGCGGATGAATCCTCCAGAGTCTTATGGGTCAAGGGCAGGTGAGGACCCACAGATGTATCTTAATGAGGTGAAAAAAATTACCTAAATTGTGCATGTAACAGAGGAAGAAAGTGTGGATCTAGCTTTCTATCTCTTGAAAAATGTTACTTATGAATGGGTAGAGGTGTGGAGGAAAAATAGAGGGGAGAATGCCACTTCCATAACATGGCTGTTATTCTAAGACGCCTTCTTGGATAGATTCTTTACCCCAGAGATTAGGGAAGAAAAACTTAAAGAATTTATGAACATGAGGAAAGGCTCCATGACAGTTAGTGAGTATTGGCTTATTCAACCAATTTTCTAAGTATGCTCCTGGTATGATGGCTGATTCCAGGACCAGTATGAGTAAGTTTTTGACTGGCGTATCGAGTTACGTTGTGAAAAAGTGTAGACATGCTATGCTCAATATAGGTATGGATCATTGTATGCTCAATATATTAAAGCAATCAAGGTGAAGGAGAGAGAGATAATAAAAGAAAATAAGAGAGTTAGGTCAGAGAAGTAGGGGCATGGTCAGACTAGATATTCTAGAGGGATCTGCCCTAAGTTTCAGATTCATTCATTCGTGCCAACACCTTCACCAGCTAGTGCCACCGCATCCATAATTAGGCGGGAGCAGGGTAATAGGTGTACTATGTCTAGGTCCCAGGACAGTGTGAGTAATATACCTAACTATCCCCTGTGTCCTAAATATCGCAGGACGCATCTCGAAGAGTGTTTGGCTGAACAAAAAGGCTATTTTGGTTATGGTAAGTTGGACCACAGACTTAGAGATTGCCCGTATGATAGACAGAGGAGTCGTGATGTTCGTCCCCAGAGTTAGGCTATTAGTGCCCCAGCCTTTTTAGCTCATGCAACTTCTCCTCAGGGTACCTCATCGAGTACTGCAAGTGGTCTGCTCCAGATTTGCTTTTATGCTATACCACCCCGCCAGAAGCAGGAGGATTCCACCGATGTTGTTACTGGTATGCTCCGTGTATTGCATTTTGATGTGTATGTGTTTTTGGGCCCTGGTTATAGTTTTTCTTATGTGACTCCGTTGGCGGCTGTGAATTTTGAGATCAATGCTGAAAAGGTTCCTAATCCTATCCTATTTTCTACCCAGTAGTTGAATTTGTTCTTGCTAAACAAGTATATAAGAAGTGTTGTATCATCTAGATGGTTACTACCGTCGTTTGTTGAGGGTTTCTCTTCTATCGCATCTTCTTTCACTCAGTTGACCCAAAAGAAAGTTAAATGCCTATGGTCTGATTCTTTTGCGAAGAGTTTTTAGGAGCTTAAGACTCGACTCACTTCAGCCTTTGTGTTGACCCTTCTAATAGTGTAGATAATTTTATGGTGTACTGTGATGCTTCTAGAGTTGGTTTGGCTTGTGTTTTGATGCAGAAAGGTAAGGTTATAGCCTATGCCTCCAGGCAGTTGAAGTCGCACGATAAGAATTACCCGACCCATGACCTTGAGTTAGCGGCAGTGGTTTTAGCCTTATAAATTTGGAGACACTATTTGTACGGTGTTCATGTTGATGTCTTTACGGATCACAAGAATTAGCAGTATGTGTTGACTTAGAGAGAGTTGAATCTTCGATAGAGTCAATGGTTAGAATTTCTAAATGACTATGATATGAGTGTGCTGTATCACCCGAGCAAGGCCAATATAGTGGCAGATGCCCTTAGCAGGTCGTCCATGGGTATTGTAGCACTTGTCGAGTAAGATAATAAGGAGTTAGCTCGTGAAGTGCCTCATCTAGCTAGGTTGGGAGTAAGATTGCTTGATTCAGCTGAGGGTAATGTTTAGGCCCAGAGTAATTCCAAGTCTTCTCTAGTTTTGGAAGTAAAGGAGAAGCAAGATATGGATTCTTGTTTGGTCAAACTGAAAGAGTCAATTAAAGACCAAAAGGTGGAGGCTTTCTCCCAAGGGGGAGATGGTGTATTGAGAATTCAGAATAGATTGTGTGTTCTTGATGTTGTTAATTTAAGGCAGATAATTATGGTTGAAGCACATGGCGCACGATATTCTATTCATCCCGGTGCTACCAAGATGTACCGCAATTTGTAGGAAACCTATTTGTGGAATGGTATGAAAAAGGATATAGCGAAGTTCGTAGAGAAGGGTACAACTTGCCAACAAGTTAAGATAGATCACCAAAGACCCAATGGAATGATGCAAGAATTCAGTATTTATACTTGGAAGTGAGAGGAAGTGAATATGGATTTTGTGACTGGTTTACCTCTTTCTCAACGTCATCATGATTCGATTTAGGTCGTTGTAGATAGGTTGACTAAGTCTATGCATTTCTTGCCAATGCATACATCTTTCACTGTTGAGGACTAAGTTAAGTTGTATATTCGAGAATTAGTCAGGTTGCATGGAGTTCCTTTGTCTATAATCTCTGATAGGGGTACTCAATTTACTTCTCATTTTTAGAGGGCTTTTCAGAAAGTTTTCGCTACCCAAGTTAATCTTAGCTCCATTTTTCATACTCAAACCGATGGTCAGGCTAAGAGGACCATCCAGACCTTGGAGGATATGTTAAGGGCATGTGTTCTTGATTTCAAAGAAAGTTGGGATGAACATTTGTCATTGCTTGAATTCGCTTATAACAATAGTTTTCATGCTAGCATTGGAGTGGATCCGTTTGAAGCTTTGTATGAGACAAGATGTAGGTAGCCCATAGGTTGGTTAGAAATGGGTGAAGCTGCTATGATTGGACCTCATGTTGTGTTTGAGGATATGGAGAAAGTTAAGCTGATTCAAGAACGGTTGAAGATAGACCAAAGTCATCAAAAGTCATATGCAGATGTGAGAAAAAAAGCTTTTGAATTTAAAGTTGATGATGTGGTCTATCTAAAGATTTCACCTATGAAAGGGGTGAAAAGATTTGGTAAGAAAGGGAAGCTTAGTGCTTGATACGTTGGCCTTTATAGAGTTTTTCATCGTGTTGGGAAAGCAGCTTATGAGATTGAATTGCCTGCCGATTTGTCAGCTGTCTATCATATCTTACACGTATCTATACTTAAGAAGCACGTTGGTGACTCTGTTATTGTTGATCCGTCAGAAATCTTTGATGAGATTATCAAGTTCGTAGACTAAGAAATAAAGAAGTTCCCTTGGTCAAGGTTCTATGGCGAAATCAATCTGTCAAGGGTGCTACTTTGGAAGTAGAAGTAGATATACGATCAAAGTACCCTCACCTCTTTCTGTGAGTTCGGAGTGAGTAGAAGGTACCATTTTTTATTAATTCTGCCCTTTTCGTATTAAAGATTCAGCTGTGTGTCTACTTCCATCACGAATTCATGCATTTTGTATGGTATCTGAATGTATAAAGCGAAGTTTCCCTTTGAGTGAGTCATTCCATCTATACTTCCTCATTTTTTCCTCTTGTTCTTGGCCTATCTAGCAACATTCGAGGATGAATGTTTCCAAGGGGAAGATATTGTAATACCCCGAGATTCTAACTAATAGTGCAACTATGACTCAAACTCATGAGCAATAAATTATAGTCTTTTGGTTGTTTTCTGATCAAGGGTGATGCTTATTAAGGCCTCAAAGATGTCCTAGTGATTTGGTGAATCAAAACATTCCTTACCGATTTAATTCTTGGGAAGAATATTCCCATATTCAACTTCAAATGACAATATCTCTCTTTATACTAGGAATTACTAATCTTATGACCTACCAAAAGATAGATAATCTAATTATCTTTCCGACAATACCAATTTTGCCAAAATCCGGTATCGGAGCGAAGAGTTAAGCCCATTTTACTGCAGCACGTTAGGCTAGAAAACTGAGTGATAAGATTCGTGATAAGATGTCACAAGATGACGACTTATCACCAATGTTTTCAACCTTAACCATAAAATCATAAATTCCACCCTTTTGTGACTACATTTCGTGACGACTTATCACCAGTCTGACGACTTGTCACGAATGTCATCAACTATTTTTTTTCGCAATTAAGAAACATTTTTGCAACAGTATTTTGGTCTTTTCCCAATTTTTGGAAGCCTCTATAAATATGAGAATCCTCATCCAAACCCTAATTTCTCTATTTTCTCTTCCAATTCTCTTAAAAAAATATATCTACGGTTTCAATTAAGAACATTAATCTTCCAAAAATCATCCATAAATCTTCAATATTT
>NW_025862867.1:0-2121 GCF_002878395.1 Capsicum annuum
TCCTCTGCTTTATATTCCTGCATTCCTGCTTTACTCTGTTGTATATTTCCTATGGGAGCCGTATCTATGTTATGTCATCTGCTTCTGTGCTGTACTATGTGTTTGTGTGATATCTCGTGACTTGAGCCGGGGGTCTTTCGGAAACAGCCTTTCTACTTCATCAGAGGTAGAGGTATGGACTGCGTACATCTTACCCCCCAGACCCCACTAAGTGGGAATACACTGGGTTTGTTGTTGTTATCTCTATTATATTAAAAGTGTGAAGGGCCTTGTAAATCTTATTTGAACTTTTTGTTGTCTTATTTGAACTTTTTGTCATTCATTAAAAGTTTTCAATTTAGACAAGATCGTCTTTTTCGCCTTTTAAATTACAAAATTTAATCCAACTTTATTTAAAGGTAATTACGTAAATTCGAAAAAAAACAAAAACAAATCAATAAAGTCCTATTCCTACCAATAAAGTCATGTAGTCCTATTCTACTTAACAAGATCCTATTTTACTTACATTACAATACCTCCATATTCTATTTAACAAAGTCTTATTCTACTTAACAAAGTAAAAAAAAAATTATTTTTAATTAAATTAGGACAAAGAGCTCACTGCTTCTGTAAATATGTTCATAACGTTCAGTTAATTTATTTCCTGTTGTCTCAGCTTTTGTTGTCAGATTTGTCTCAGCCTTTATCTCTTTTTAAAGTTTTTAGATACAATTTCTTTCAGCCAATTTACCTTTTTTTCTTATGTTTTCTACTCCTATATTGTTGCCAATATTAATTATTAATTTAAACACAATATTAATTGTTATGGCAGCTTAAAAGTTGATTTGGTTACATTAATCTTTCTGTCCTTAAGTTACTCATCTATTTTCGCATCCGTTCTTAATTTATCTAATTTGTGTTGCTGGTTGAGTCTATTTAATATTTTTTTTCCCCTAACATTCTTCTCTTTTAGGTAAAGGTTGGTTTAATTGTATTGTTTTGATATCTTTATTAGTGTATTATTTTGCGATCGTTTACAGATTGTAGATGAATGTCTATCGACTTTGAGGAGTTTTTTGTGTGTAAAAGTTAGGTTTAATTGTATTATTTTGATATCTATATTTTGTTGTAGTTTACATGAGGTAGATAAATGTTGGTCGACCCTGAGAAAATTTTCTAAATAAAGATTAGGTTTAATTGTATTATTTTGATATCTCTGCTTTGAGAAATTTTTGAATGTACAAATTTGATTTAATTGTATTATTTTGATATTTATTATAATATTATTTTGTAGTTTACAGGTTGACTTAGAGAAATTCTTTGTGTAAAAATTAGATTTAATTGTACTATTTTTATTATTCTATTGCTTTATTGTATATTCTAGTGGTTGATGAATGTCTATCGGCTTTTAGAATTTTTTTAGATAAAGATTAGGTTTAATAAAATAAATTCTCCATCATTACATAGTCAAAAGACGGTGAATTTAATTGTTATACGCATCTTTGTTATTTAAATACAACAACTTAATTGTTATACTCACCTTTGTTATTTAAATACAACAATAACAACAACAACAACAAATCCAGTATATTCCCACATAGTTGGATCTAGAGAGGATAAAATGGACGTAGTCCATACCACTACCCCGAAGGAGTAGAGAGGCTGTTTTCGATAAACCCCCAGCTCAAGAGAAAGAACCGTAGACCAAAAGGATCTTTGTTATTTAAATAAATATCTTATTTAGTATAGCATTTGAACTCATTAAAGTTAGGTACACGTACGAGATGAGTACACCTAAAAGTTTAAAAATGTTGTTTGAATTTTTTACCCTTTATTAAAAACTTTAGACGAAATCATCTTTTAACATTTTTCTTATTATTTTAATAATATTAAATATTGACTATATTACAAAAAAAAAAAAAATAAACCATGTTTTACAAAAATAAAAGTCCTTTTTCACCATCTAAAAAAACTATCCTAACTAAAACCCCAAGTAGAATATCGAGAAGCCAAAAAATTAATTAAAAAGAAAGATCCCTTCTTCTAGCTTGAAACCACCGAAAAAGGTTTTTTTTAAAAAAAAAAATTCTCCCGGCTTTTCCCTTCTCCAATGTGAAACCCCACCCCCCGGACCCCAAAAAA
>NW_025862868.1:0-1401 GCF_002878395.1 Capsicum annuum
CGTAATTATAATTATATGCATATTGGCTTAGTTCAAATTGCCTTTCGGCCTCTAACTCTAAAGGGTCTTCCCGAAACATTTTTAGCAGCTTTGCATGGTGCTAGAAATTTGAATTTTCGAAAGTCTTTAATGGGATCTATTGAATCTACTCTTGCTTATGGTCCTGTATATTTTAATACTCAACCAAATTTGCAATTATCTTCGACTGATGTAAACATTCTTCATGCTCTAACATTAAATGTTAAAACCCATGGATATGATTATGCTCCTGCTATAATATACATACATTACATATACCTCATATATCTAATATATAATATTACATATACCTCATATATCTAATATATAATATAATATATTATATATACTAACTACTTACTTACTGCTTAAATATATATACCTACTCACTTATATATACTGCTTATATATATATATATATATATATATATATATATATATATATAAGCAGTATCTGCTTACTTATTATATCTGCTTAATATCTTTGATTACTATTATCTGCTTATACGTATATATATTATATCAGTGTTGTACAGACCAAATCGTCAAGTTAAATCGAACCGACGAACCAAACCAAATCGAGAAAAAAAATGATTTATGATTAGGTTTGATTGATTTGATATTAGAAAAAAATCGCCCATTCTTGGTTTGGTTTGGTGTTAACAAAAAAAGGTCAAACCGAACCCGAATCAAACCGATATAATATATATATATATATATATATATGTAATATTTAAAATTTTTTATACATAAAATATTAATTATAATCTACTTTTTAAAACTTTTTCAACTAGTTTTAGTAATTTTCAATAATTTGAAAGTAGACATAGATATATATTTAGATTTGGATCTTTAAGTTGTAATATTTGTCCATTAATTACAAATTAAATGATTAAAAATTCGATATAAACTTAAAACCTAAACTTTTCATTCTTCATCTCACTTTTTAGTTTCAAGAGAGTTTTTCGCTCGTTATTCTTTTATAATTATATTTTTAATTAGCACATGAGTGAAAACATATTTGATTTAATCTTCGATCATAATATAATTGTAAAAACTAAAGACTATAAAAATAGATCGAAAAAAATCAAAAAAATTAAAAAAACCGAAAAATCCGACTAAAATCTAAACCAAAAAACAACTTTTATGTTAATTTAATTTGGTTTATAATTTTAATAAATTGACATGATTGATTTCTTGAAAACAACCTCTCTACCACATCGAAATAGTGATATAAACTACGTACATTTTATCCTCTCCAATCCCATATACTAAATTTAAATTTGTTATAGTTGACATGATTGATTTCATTTTTTTTTTTTTTTAATAAAAATGGAACCAACCCGACTATGTACAGCATTCAATACGCTGGAAAACTCATAC
>NW_025862869.1:0-1771 GCF_002878395.1 Capsicum annuum
CACGTACTATACTATATCTGGAAAACTTTTACTATATTAATATTTGGACAACATTTCAAAAATTAAATTTTAATAGGTTTGAATGAAAGTTTAGTTTGAGTTGGTTTTAGTTCTGTATAAGAGTAGAATTAATAATTAAGAAATTCTAAAATATTAAAAATAATTATTTTTGAAAAAGAATTCCTAGTTAAACATCACACGAAAGTATACTATATTTGAAAAACTTTTAATATATATTAATATTTGGACAACTTTTCAAAAATTTAATTTTTTAGGTCTGAGTGAAAGTTTAGTTTGAGTTGGTTTTGGTCGTGTATAGGAATAGAATTAATAATTAAGGAATTCTAAAATATATGGTAAGGAGTTCTAAAATATATGATAAAGATTCTAATCCTAACAAAATTCGTATAAGAATAACAAATTTAATGAATTTTATAAATTTAAAAGTCTTTCTATATATTAATAATAATTTAAGAAAAAGGTGAAAAGACAATTTTATCTATTGCAAAAACTTTCAATGAAGGACAAAAAGTTCAAATCACTTTTTTAAGGGTCTTTACACTTTTAATATTATATATATATATATATTATCTAGTGATTGATTGATGAACAATGTAGTCAAAACCTAATATTGTATTAAGATAATCAAATATAATTAATCGATCACTCATCTGAGTAAATATAAGAAGCACATCGCATTATATTATTGGATAATATACTTGTGTACGTATGTGATAGATATAGTACGTATTAGAACTTGATATAGTTGATAGTGTGTATATGTGTGTGTATATATAGGTATATATATATATACATATTATACAGTGAAGGTATATTAATGACATACGATAATGTAATCGATAATTCATCTGAGTATTTGTAAAATATGTTGTATATTATTATGGGGTTGTAAAATCGTGTATTTGATGTTTATAGTACGTCTCTGAAAATTGATAGACAATTAAATATATGTATATACGTATATCTCGTGTAGTGCCGTATGCACTAATCGAAAACTAGATAACTGAATGTATATATCAAAATATTTTGAATGATTCATTCATATATATGATAATATTGAGGATTGAAGTAATAATATAATGTATGTTGATGTGATTTTAATGTTAGTCAAAATAATCGATAACTCATCAGAGTTTGTATACGAAATATGTCACATTATATTACGGGATAATATACTCGTATACGTATATATAGTATGTATTTAGAACTTGATATATATAGTAGATAGTGTGTATATGCGTGTGTATATATAGGTATATATATATATATATATATATATTACGTAGTGAAGGTATAATGACATCAAAAACTAGCAGAATCTACCAAAAAACAATGAATACCTTGATTTGAAAAGATCGAAGTAATAATATATTGTATGTTGGTGTGATATTAATGTAAGGTAGTCAAATTAATCGATAACTCGTCAAAGTATGTATACGAAATACGTCGCATTATATTACCTTATATATTATTATGGGATAGTAAAATCATGTATGTGATGTACATAGTATATATTATTATGGGATAGTAAAATCGTGTATGTGATGTATCATTATTCTTAGTCATTATTTATTATTATTTATTATTACCACTATTATTAGTATTATTTATTATTATTATTATTATTATTTATTACTACTATTTTTAAAATAACTGCCTAAATTGAAATCTTTGCCTAATTCTATTTATCTTTTAACCTAATTTTATCCAATTTCTTACAATTTTAGCCTAATTTATTTAACCCATTATA
>NW_025862870.1:0-1042 GCF_002878395.1 Capsicum annuum
ATATAGTACAAAAAATAATAAATTCAAAAGAAGAATTAGATATAAAAAAAAATTACAATCATTTTTAGGATTAGTAAACCAAGTAAGAAAATATATACCAAAATTAGCAGAAAACCTAAAGCCTTTACAGAAAAAATTAAAAAAAGGATATAGAATATAATTATAACGAAGAAGATAGAAAACAAGTTCAGAAATTAAAAATACTTTGTAAAAGGTAACCAAAATTACAATTCTCAGACGAAAATAAAAAATTTATATATATAGTAGAAGCAGATGCTAATGAATATAGTTATGGAGGAGTACTAAAATATAGATATGCAGAAGAAAAATTAGATCACCATTGTAGATACTACTCAGGTACGTTTAATGATACAGAAATAAAATGGAAAATAAATAGAAAAGAATTATGTTCATTATATTTGGGTATCTGTGACATCATTATATTTTTTATTTCATTTGTTCAAACACATGTAATATTAAGTCTGTTTAGGTATATTTGACATCAGCTTCTTCCATTGGTAAATCAGTTTGAGTAGCTTTGTCTTGATATGTAATTTGCAATAACATTCTTGTCAGTCTTGATTACTTTAATCGTAAATGTAAAATTTAATATATTCAATACTAATCTCCAAATTTCCTTCGTCGTAACTGAGTTTTGTATTTTTCTTGTTAACCACCATCAAACCTGGGTATTATCTGTTTTCACAATAAATTTGTTAGATACAATATATGGTTCAAATGCTAATAAACATTTATATAATGAACATAATTCTTTTCTATTTATTTCTGTTTCATTAAACGTAAATGAGTAGTAACTACAATGGTGTTCTAATTTTTCTTCTTCATATCTATATTTAAGTACTCCTCCATAACTATATTCACTAGCATCTGCTCCTACTATATATATAAATTTTTTATTTTCGTCAGTGAATTGTAAGTTTGGTAATTCTTTACAAAGTATTTTTATTTTCTGAACTTGTTTTTTATCTTCTTCGTTATAATTATATTCTATATCCTTTTTAAATTTTTTCTGTAAAGGCTT
>NW_025862871.1:0-1220 GCF_002878395.1 Capsicum annuum
TTTACACTTAACATACATCCACTTATCCTTGGTATTTGACATGAAAAGCTTAGCATATAGGATACCAAAGACTTGAATAGCAGCAATACCAAAAGTAAGTGAGCACGACCAACAACTATAACCTTCATATTTCAAGAGTATTCCGGGGTCAAATGGAAGAAATATACAAGAATCTAAGCGGAGGTTAGCCATTCCTTTTATTAGAGCATCAAACTCACAATCATCTTCATTCAAGAAAGGAAAACAGCCACCAAGCTTACTACCTCTACATAATATCAATTCAAAATTAACATGGTTATCATCATAGGTAAAGAGGTAGTATAAGAAGGAATCAAGTGTGAAGACATCAACCAAGGTAATATCATATACAAGAGGGTCATGTAGTTTATGAATAATCTTGTCACATGATAATGGAACCTTATTCAAGTTATAAGTGCTAGCACTAGATGGACACACATCATTCTTACGAAAAGAATTGATTTTGTCATCTAAAGGATCAACTAGTGCTTGCGTACTCACAACAAGAGCTTGGTCCTTATACAACCTATCAACAGCAAGAGTATCACAAAAGGGAGATTCATACACATCTTGACTAATCCAATCCAAAACTACACCACTTTGGCTACTACGAGCCACATCACAATAATTAAAGTTCTTTGGAGTGTAGAAAATAGCTTGTTTACCTTGTAGATTATGAGAAGTGTTTTATTCACTTTGTTTCGCATTATGGAAGCCCTCACGCTCCACATAACAAGAGAATATGGCAAGGTTTCTCTTTGGATTCACTTCTTCCTCGCTTGTCCCACAATGGGGACTTTCGGCCAAGGGCTTGAAGGAAACTTCCTTGGGCTTCTCCTCAGGACTTCTAGGGTCTTGAATCTGCACATGAGAAGATAAAATACTAGGTAAAATGCTAGTATTTGGGTTAGTGAATAAAAAGAGTCCTTTGTGGACAAGATCCACAATCAAGAATTTTATTTTTCTACCAATTTCACTACCCATGGTTTTCCCTTCCTTTTCCCTTCTTTGTTCACATTCTTCTTGTACCTCACTAATAATATTCTCTCCACCTTGAGTCTTGGCCTCATGCTCTTTGGTTTCTAACTCATGGAGAGTAGTCATTGGATTTTGTGAAGTATAGGATCTTTGGACTTAAGGTGTTTGGAATTGTGGAGATTTTGGTGGACATAGTCTATCAACCCTCGCTCTAATTCTAATCA
>NW_025862872.1:0-3437 GCF_002878395.1 Capsicum annuum
CTCATCCTCTTGGGAATATTACCTCATCTTTGAACTCTAGTTTGTAAACCAGATCCAAGGTAAGAAATCAAGTTGCCTTATTAGCCTTCATTTCCTCCATTGAACCAAAGAGAATTAAGGAGGCTTTAAAGAAAGCTGATTGGGTCATTGCTATACTAAAAGAGTTGAATCAATTTCAAAAAAGTAAGGTATGACACCTGGTCCCTAAACCTACTGACAGAACTATCATAGGGACTAAGTAGATCTACAACAAAAAGGATAAACATGAATCTATTGTTAGGAACAAAGACAAATTGGTAGTGCAAGGGTACAGACAAGAGAAATGAATTAATTATGCTGAGACATTTACCCCTATGGCAAGAATGGGAGCTGTCAGAATTCTTATTGCTTTTGCTGCATACATGGAGTTTAAATTATTTTAAATGGATGTCAAGAGTGTCATTTTAAATAGTTATCTAAAAGAAGAGGTTTATATGAAACAACCACCCAGGTTTTGAGGATGCTGATCAACCCAACCATAAAATAAAGGTTGATAAAGCTCTATATGGTTTGAAGCAAGCCCCAAGGGTATGGTACAAAAGGATCACAAAGTTTCTTCTTGCAAATGGTTTCAAGAGAGGAAAAATTAATAACACCCTCTTTTTAAAATTAAGTGGGAAAAATTATTGAAAGTTCAACATATGTGGATGATTTTATTTTTTGAGCAACCTACGATATTCTTGTGAAGACTTTGTCAAGCTCATGGGAAATGAGTTTGAGATGAAAATGATAGGAGGGATGAATTTATTCATAGGATTACAGATTAGACAAAATTCCTACAAGGAGCATGATTTGCTAAAAAAAATGTACATCAAATAGTTGCTGGACAAATTCCACATGAGTGATGCCAAGATAATTGATATCCTCGTTAGAACCAACTACAAGTTAAAAACTGATGAATTAGGTCCTAAAGTGAATGAAATAATGTACAGAAGGATCATTGAATCCCTCCTATATCTGATATCCAGTAGAGCTGACATTGAGTTTAGTGTTGGAATATATACAAGATTCAACACTTATCCTAAGGAATCACATTTGAAGGCTGCTAAAAGAATCTTGAGGTATTTATACTGTACTGGGGACTTGGTCCTATACTACACTTTTGGTGACACCTTTGATTTAATAGGAGATGCTGATACAGATTATGCAGGGTACCTATTAGATATAAAAAGTACTTTAGGAATCTCTTACTTTATGGGATCTATCCTAATCTCTTGGGAAGGCAAAAAACAAAACTCAATGGCCTTATCTATAGTTGAATCTGAGTATGTTGTTGTTGCTTCTTGTTGTGCTCAACTTCTATGGATCAAGCAATAGATTAAGGACTTTTTCATAGTCTTAGACATTGTTCCCTTGATATGTGACAACACTAATAATATGGTAAAGAACCCTACGCATCATAAGAGGACCAAGCACATTAATGTGAAACATCACTTCTTGAGATAAAATTTTAAAAAAATATGTATGAAGTTATAAAATAATGAGTACCAAGTGGTTGATATTTTCACACAAGTCTTTACTTAGGGAGCATTTTAAGAAAAACATACTCAAACTTGGTCTAATCAAACTGAACTAAGTCTTTGTACAATTAGCTTCATTCTTTCCTATGATTGGTTAAAATTAAAAAAGTAGGTGTCCAGGCTGTGACTGGTGATCAAAGTTAGATCAGTCTCATACCTACTGTAGGTATACACCCATGGTCGATCAGTCAGATTAAGAGAGTAGTAGAACAAACAAAAGAAAGAAACTTCAAAATTATAGGGACTAGGTCTTACTACAAGGTTAGCATCTTATACATTGTATGATTTAAATTTCAAAAAATAACTACTTAAGTGTCATATGTCATATGTCATATGTCCTTTCTCTCTCTTCTCTTGAACGTTGTCATATCACCCCTGTAAGTGAAGCAACGTGACCAAAAAGGAATAGGGACATTATTTTACTTTAATCCCAAGATTCGCCACTTTTCACCCCATTAAATACTCTTTCCAACCACTTCATATTTTTTATTATTACCAAAACACTGAGTATTTCTTCTGAAACTCCATTTCTATAGCACAAGTCATCTTTCTCCTTTACTTTCTCTCTTTCTTTTGAATTTTCTCAAATAACAACAAAATGTCTCTTCTTTCCCCCTCTACCAAATCACCCTCAGAATAGAATGTTCCTCACACCAATCCATCCTCTGAAAAACCTCTACTATATTTTGAAAACCACTTTTCTGAAAAAACTCCTCAACCTGCATCAATCACTGATGGTATTTTTTGATGGCCATCAATGAAGAAGCACCCTATTTGCCTACGTCTCCACCACCACTTGACTCAGAACACTTGAAGTAACCTATTCAACTACAAAATCTCAGTTCTTGTATATTTCAATTGCCAATCCTAAAGCCTTATCTTCTAGTCCCCCTCAGGAGTTGGAAACCTAACTTGAGGTTTCAAGAGGACCAGTTCCCCATGTACTGGTTAAGCTCTTTGTGGTGAAACAATACTTTTTTGAAGGTGACTTACCTTAATATGTGGAAACCCCATAGTAATATTGAGGCTGGGGAAGATTGGGTGGCTGACAGTCTCACCATGTTGGCCTCAGGTCCTCCAAGTTTTCTCCCATCTATACAGACCTCCTGCTAAACTCCATAGTCCTAAATATGATGGCACCCTAATGTATATAGGGGTGGCTAAAGAGATACTTCATCCTCTTGTAGAGGATGATGTGGAGAAGGATGAATTAGTAAGTATTTTATAGAACAGAGTAGGGATGAGGAGATAATCCAAGAAGGACCAGATATTTGAGAAACTAGTTTATAGGTCCTATAGTATTAAAAGATCTAATAAAAAGATACTGAGTGATGACCTGAAAGAAAATAAATAAGCCATCACGAGAAAGAGAAATACAAATAAAAGAAATATGGCTAGCAAGTCAATCTCACCTCCAGAGAAGATATTTGATATGAAAGTTAAAGGACAGTAGGAAGAAATTGATTATGACATTATTATTGTTGTTGATAAAAAGTACAAAGAGCCAAGAAGTTCGAAGCCTAAACAGTCTACGACACCCAAATCAAAGGGTACAGGTGAGAAGAAACATACTTCTACAAAGAGAAAAAGGGAAGAAGTAACCAGGGGACCTAGTCCCAAACCTAATCCATATGAATCTGAGAAAAATGTTCAGTTAGTGGAGATACTAGGTACTTCGTCTAAAAGAAGAGACCAGGTACCTCGTCTAAAAGTCAAAAGGTTCAAAAACCTATTCAGAGTCTCACTAAGAAGGAGAGGAATTACATTATCAAATCCCAAAAGGTGTTAACTAGGATAGTGTTTAATCCAAAGATTCACGAGGAACTAGGAATGTATAAGTTGCTTCAATTTGTGGGACATCAAGATTAGTTGCATTTT
>NW_025862873.1:0-1424 GCF_002878395.1 Capsicum annuum
AGAGTATGTAGTCAATACTATAGAATGTACTGAGTATGTGAAGAATGCATAAAGTATATACAACTGAAGTAAATCACGTAGAGAGAAAAACATATGCATGGAAAAATATAATGGCTCACTTCCTTTCATAACAACCAAAGTAATGAAAAATGGGTGTAAGGTATAAATAAATTATAACTTAAGAAATTAGTAAGCCATATACACTTATATTTTTATCCTGTTTAATTGTGGGAGATTCTCTAGCAATCTTGGAGCCCAATATATAATCCTTATTGGGAGAGTGTTCAATACCTTACTAGGGGTAGAGAACTATAATTTTACATGAATTAACTCATGTTCGTAGTTTGGAAAAAGAGAAAGTCTCAAATAGAGAGGACCCTCTCTATAACCTACTGTAATACCCCAAAAAATCCAAACCAATATTAGAGCCATGTACCAATATAATGCATGGTACATCATGATTATTTTATAGTTTTATGAGTAGGTTTGATGTATATTAAGTCTTCAAATAACTCCCAGCTATCAGATAAATCAAAACATTCCTTACCGATTGAATTATTGAGAAGGATATTGGTATAGTCAACTTCAAATGAGCATATCTCTCATTAAACTTGGAATTTTTAAGCTCATGACCTATTAAAAGATTTATAATTGAATTAGATTTCCAACGATACCAATTTCTCCTAAATACGATATCGGAGTAAAGAGCTATTCCTATTTTACTCCAGCATGTTAGGCTGGAAACAGTGTGACGACATTTGTGGTAGCTTACCACATTTGTGATGCCCTACCACGAAGGTCGTCAGCCTTAGGCAGAAACCAGCTCCTGTGTGATGACATTCGTGGTAGCTTACCATATTTGTGATGACCTACCATGAAGGTTGTCAGCCTTAGGCAGAAACCAGCTCCTGTATGACGATATTCATGGTAGCTTACCACATTTGTGAGGCCCTACCATGAAGGTCGTCAGACTTAGGCAGAAACCATCAATTCCAGCTTATGTGTGATGATATTTTTGATGGCTTACCATATTTTTGACGCCTTGTCATAAATATCGTCAGCTATTATTTTTAGCAACTGGGAATTTATTTCATAAGGGTATTTTGGTATTTTCCCTTCACTTCCCACGACTTATAACCCTAAAGAGGCATAATTTTTCTCATTTTTCTTCAGTTAAGCATCCTAAAAACCCTCTCTTACGCTCTCAAACACAAGATTAGGGTTTCCATCAAACTCATCTCTCAAAAGCAAGATTCAAGCCTTTTTCCAAGATAATTGAGAATTAAGTTTCCCAAATCCAAGAACTCTCCAGTAAATCATCTAGGTTTCCTTTCTAAGGTATGCATAGTGTTCATCTATGGATTCAATTCGTTCATAGAGTTCAAGAACCATGCTTTTAAATTTTATTTTGTAAACTTTTGTGG
>NW_025862873.1:1524-11548 GCF_002878395.1 Capsicum annuum
GGTTGAGAGCGTAAGAGAGGGTTTCCATCAAACTCATCTCTCAAAAGCAAGATTCAAGCCTTTTTCCAAGATAATTGAGAATTAAGTTTCCCAAATCCAAGAACTCTCCAGTAAATCATCTAGGTTTCCTTTCTAAGGTATGCATAGTGTTCATCTATGGATTCAATTCGTTCATAGAGTTCAAGAACCATGCTTTTAAATTTTATTTTGTAAACTTTTGTGGTGATATAAGCATGTACACGTTGATGATTGTTGTTCAAATTTAAAGATGATATCTAAGGATGTTTTTCATGGAATATATGTGATTGTTGGTTGAAAATCATGAACTTTGGGTGGATTGAACTAATGCAAGTATGAAATCCATTTATGCCTTAAAGAATGCATGTAAGGTGTTTGATAAAATGCCTAGGATGTTATAAGTTCATATTTACATGATTTCATAATATCTAAATGACAAGTCCATGTTAGCGATACACTTCAATATGAATGCCCATGCTATTTGTGTATTTTTATGGTGATGTCATGAAGTATGTATGATGATAGAAATATGAATTTTCTGTGTGAATTATATCCATTCTTTCCCTACCATGTTTGAGGTATTGATTAAGAACATAAAGTATACTATCCCCTACTTATGATATACCGAATTGTGGACTCCAATCTTGTGACCAAGTCATGTCATGTGTGTCAGTTTCCTTCTATTGAGTCCTGGGGGTATTCGTACCTGAAAAAAATAGTTGTGTGCCTAGGGCTATGTCATGTTGTCACGATAATCTCAGTCAAGCTATAATCTATAGAACTCAGTCAGTCAAGTGACTCAGGAAACCTCAGAAATCTCATGATCCCAATTAACTCTCAGAAAATACTACTACTCCGTCAGTCAATGGAAGTCAGTTAATCTGTCCATGTACAGTCAGTTAAATCATGTTTAGTTTTTTCAGATGGGAGTAGGATTTAGCACCGAGTGAACCCAAGGATAGGAACTCGCCTGCACATGAGGGTGTGATTCTTTGCAGCCATCCTTGTGTTCCAAAACTATGTAGCCAGCATAGGTTGAGACATCGCATCTTGTTATATGAGGTAGATAAGGTGGCTTAACCTGTTATATGAGGGTTCCTACCATTCTCGCTAGAGTTACCTATTATATGAGGGTTGCTTACATGTTGTCCTTACCAGTGGTGCAGTATTGACACCCTTCCAAATAGGGCAGAGATTGGACCCCATCTTAGCCATATGACATATATAGGGCCTGTCGATTTCAATATTAGTCTTAGTAAAAGAACTCAGATATTTCTTCAGATATCGGTATACCAGAACTGTTAGATTAGGTCAAATTTAGTTATAGCACGGAACTCAGAGAGTTCAACCAGATTCAGGCCTATCAGATACAGTCATCCATGTTATCAGAACTATGGTTCCAGCCATGTATTAGCATACAGATTTAGCCATTACGTACTCACGATCTTAGTTACTATGTATGTATATTTGCACTTTTATGTTCATATCAGTCCGTCAGTAGTATTATTCATGCATGTAAACCCTTTGCATTAGCCTACCTCACTCGTATACTCAGTACTCCAGTTGTACAGATACATTTGCGCTATGGTGCTTTTTTATTCATGTTACACCACAGGTTCAGAGGCACGAGTTCCAGACTAGCAGTATCATTCATATTTAGCATACAGAGTTGCAGTGAGTCCTCTTCATTCGAGGATGACATTATTTGATTTATTCATTTATTTCTTCTGTTCAGTTTACGGAGTTAGTTGGAGACATGATCCTTCAAGTCCTTATTTCAGACAGTACTTAGAGGCTTTTAGATTTATGCTCAGATTTAGCTTTCAAATTTAGTTTTCAATTATTTTGGGTATTTTTCACCCATATGGATGTTATATTATTTCAGTTGAACCTTATGGCCTATTGTACATGTTTTCCGCATTATTATATCATGAATTGCAAGTATGCAGGTACAAATATCAGTCATGGGTTAGCTTGTGGTCCCTTGGGGTCATAAGCACCGTGTAGCATTCTGGTTCAGAAAATTGGGGTGTTACAAACTTGGTTTCAAAGACTAAGGTTCGATAGAGTCCTAGGAAGTCTGAAAGGCGCATCTAGTAGAGTCTTGTACATGGGTGTGTTGCGCACCACTTTTATGTACAGAAAGCTATGAGATTTTAGGAACAACTCCCTTTATTCAGTATTTATGTCGTGCTAGGAAGCATAATTTCAAGTCAGTCTCTCAGTCAAATCCACTCTTCTCTTATTTCAAAAACATGCCTCCAAAGAGAGGAAATCAGCCAGCTCCTCAGCCCGAAGATCCTTTGAGCGAGCATGTTTCTCATACGAAGTTCAGAATCGTATTTACCACTCTTGCTCAGTCTGTAGCTACCCAGAATGAATGACCAGCATCATTCCAGCCAACCCAGTGGCTAATTCAGCAGTATCTAGGATTCGGGACTTTACCCAAATAAAACCTCTATCCTTGTTTGGGTCTAAGCTAGACGAGGATCCTCTGGAATTTATTGACCAAGTCTAGAAGGTCATTGATATCATAGGAGTTACTTCTTCTCAGAGTGCCGAGTTAGATGCATACCAATTACAGGATGTCACTCACACTTGGTACAAGCAGTGGTTAGAAGAAAGGTTAGAGGATGCAGGTCCTGTTGAGTGAGAAGAATTTATCACGGCTTTCTTAGGCAGATTCTTTCCCCAAGAGCTGAGAGAGGACAAAGTTCTTGAGTTCATCAATCTTAGGTAGGGAAATATGACAGTTAGAGAGTATTCTCTTAGATTTACTCAGCTAGCCAGATATGCCCCTCATGTGGTTGCAAACAATAGGGGTAAGATGAGCAAGTTCATGTTAGGGGTAAATGATAGCGTGGTAAATGAGTGTAGGTCTGCGATGCTGAATAGTGATATGGCTTTAGCCAGGCTCATAAACCACGCTCAACAGATAGAGGAGCAGAAGGTTAAGACAAGGGAGAGGCAGAACAAGAAAGCAAGAGCAGACAGTTTCAATTTTGCTTAGCCCAAATCAGAGGGAGGAAATTGTTCGCAGTTTCATCCTAAGTCAGCAGTTCCAGCCCCTTCCTCCGCTAATGCCCCAGTGCCAAAGTTTAGGGACGGCAACAGAGGCAGAGCACCAGGCTCTAAATATCAGAGTAGTATTAGCAGTGCCCGCACTTATCCTCAATGTCAGACCTATGATAAGCACCATCAGGGTATGTGTATAATGGGTCAAGGTATTTGTTTTGGTTGTGGAAGGCCAGGCCACAAAGTTAGGGACTGTCCTCAGCCAGGTCCTTAGGGTTAGCAGAATCATTCCACAGCTCAGTCCGGTCGCCTGAACCTATAGGGTACCACTTCCAATGCTACTAGTGGGAAACGCCCAAATAGACTATATACTCTTCAGACCCGATAGGATCAGGAAAATTCTCCTAATGTCATTACTGGTACATTACAGATTTTCCATGTTCATGTTTATGCTTTGCTAGATCCAGGTGCATCTTTATCTTTTGTCACTCCATACATAGTAGGAGATTTTAGAATCAGTCTCAAAATTTTAGCAGAGCCCTTTTCAGTCTCTACCCCAGTGGGTAAAACCATCATAGCTCGGCGGGTATATAGGAACTGCCCGATTATGATATTTCAAAAATCCACATCAGTAGATTTAGTCGAGTTAGAGATGACTGATTTTGATATCATTCTCAGAATGGATTGGCTTCATTCCTGCTATGCCATAGTCAATTGCAGAAATAGGATAGTTCAGTTTTAGTTACCAAGTGAGCCCGTCCTAGGGTAGAAGGGTAGCACTTTGTCTTTCAGGGGTCAACTTGTTTCCTACCTTCAAGCAAGGAAAATGATTTCTAAGGGGTGTGTGTATCATCTCATGCATGTTAAGGATTCTAGTTCTGAATCTCCTAGTCTCGAATCAGTCCCAGTGGTTAATGAATATTCAGACGTCTTTTCTGAAGATCTACCAGGCATTCCTCCCGTAAGGGAAATAGACTTCGGCATAGACGACCTTCTCCCAGATACTCAGCCTATTTCTATTCCGCCCTATAGAATGGCACCAACAGAACTCAAGGAACTGAAAGATCAGTTGAAGGATCTCTTAGATAAGGGATTCATTAGGCCCAGTGTATTCCCATGGGGTGCGCCAGTCTTATTCGTGCACAAGAAAGATGGTTCTCTTAGAATGTGTATTGATTACCATCAGCTCAACAAAGTCATGATCAAGAATAGGTATCCACTGCCTAGGATAGACGACTTGTTTGACCAACTTTAGGGTGTCAGTTATTTCTCCAAGATAGACCTCAGATCAGGCTATCATCAGTTCAGAGTTAGAGAATGTGACATTCCAAGGACAACTTTTCATACTCGGTATGGTCACTTTGAATTTCTAGTCATGTCCTTTGGTCTTACCAATGCCCCTGCAGCTTTCATGGACTTGATGAACTGGGTGTTCAAGCAGTACTTGGACACATTTTTCATAGTCTTCATAAATGATATTATGGTTTATTCTCACACAGAGCGTGATTATTCAGACCATCTCATCATTTTTCTTCAGACTCTTAGGGATCACCAGATGTTCATCAAGTTTAGTAAGTGCAAATTTTGGCTAAGATCAGTAAAATTCCTTAGCCACATTATTTCTGGTGATGGTATTAGAGTAGATCCTCAGAAAACCAAAACGGTGAGAAACTGGCCTCGTCCAGTCTCTCCATCAGATATCAGGAGTTTCTTGGGTTTGGCTGGCTATTACTGATGGTTTGTCAAGGGATTTTCTTCTATTGCATCTCCTATGTCCAGATTGACTTAGAAGAAGGTTAAGTTTCAGTGGTCAGAACCTTGCGAGAAAAGTTTTTAGGAGTTGAAGAATCGACTCACCTCAGCTCCAGTTTTAGCACTTTCTGATGGTTTCGATGGATTCGTAGTATATTATGATTCATCCAGAGTAGGTTTAGGTTGTGTCCTCATGCAGCATGGTAGAGTCATAACCTAATCTCCAAACAGTTAAAGCCCCATGAGAAGAATTATCCTACTCATGATCTTGAGTTAGCAGCAGTTGTCTTTGCCTTAAAGATTTGGAGGCATTATCTATATGGTGTTCATGTAGACGTCTTCACAGATCATAAGATCCTTCAGTATGTCTTTTCCCAGAAAGATCTTAATCTTCGTCAGAGAAGGTGGTTAGAGCTCTTGAAGGATTATGACATGAGCGTCCTTTATAATCTTGGAAAGGCCAATATAGTGGCCGACGCTCTCAGTATACTGTCTATGGGTAGTGTTTCCCATATTAAGGATAGTAAGAAGAAATTAACTCAGGAGATTCATCAGCTTGCCAGACTAGGCGTTCGCTTAGTCGACTCTTTAGAGGGTGGTGTATGTGTTCAGAGTAGTTCAGAGTCATCTCTAGTTTCCAAGGTGAAAGACAAGTAAGACAAGGATCCTAGCCTTGTCAAGCTAAAAGAGTCAGTTCAGAGGCAGGAAGTAGAGGTTTTCTCCTAAGGGGGAGATGGTTTTTTTCATTGTTAGGGTCGTCTGTTTATTCCCGGTGTAGATGACTTGAGGCAGCAAATTCTTACAGAAGTGCGTGGTTCGTGATACTCTATTTATCCAGGGGCCACTAAGATGTACCGCGACTTGCAGGAGATCTATTGGTGGAGTGGTATGAAAAGGGATGTTGCAGAGTTTGTGGCTAAGTGCTCTACATTTCAGCAGGTTAATATAAAGTATCAGAAACCTAGTGGTTCCATGCAGGAGTTCACTATTCCTACTTGGAAGTGGGAAGCAGTGAACATGGACTTCGTGACGAGTTTGCCTAGAACACGTCATCAGTATGATTTAGTTTGGGTCATTGTAGACAGAATGACCAAGTCAACTTATTTTCTTCCAGTTCGTACCTCTTACTCAACTGAGTATTATGCCAAACTCTATATCAGGGAGTTGGTCAAATTACACAGTGTTCCACTATCTATCATCTTAGACAAAGGTACCCAGTTTACCTCTCACTTTTGGAAAATATTCCAAAAGGGTCTTGGTACCCAAGTTCATCCCAGTACAGCATTTCATCCTCAAACAGATGGTCAATCAGAAGGACCATTTAGATCCTAGAAGTATGCTAAGGGTGTGTGCAATTGATTTCAAGGGAAGCTGGGATGATCACTTTCCTTTAATTGAGTTTGCATACAACAACAGCTATCACTCCAGTATTCATATGGCTCCATTCGAAGCTCTTTATGGTAGGAGATGTAGGTCTCCGATCGGTTGCTTTGAAGTTAGTGAGATATAGTCATAGCGCCTGACTTAGTATTCGATGCCTTAGAGAAATTTCAGTTGATCAGAGAAAGACTCCAGGTTGCTCAGAGCTGACAAAAGTCTTATGCGGATGTTCGTAGAAAGGATCTCAAATTCGAGGTCGATGACTATGTCTATCTTAAGATCTCTATGAAAGGAGTGAAGAGATTCAGCAAGAATGGAAAACTCAGTCCCTGATATATCGGTCCCTTCAGGATTCTCAGTTGCCTCAGCAAGGTAGCCTATGAGCTCGAGTTGCCTTCAGATCTAGCCTCAGTTCATCCAGTCTTTCATATCTCTTTGCTCAAGAAGTGCATAGGTGAACCAACAGTTGTAGTCCCTATTCAGAGCGTTGACATTCAGAATAGCCTCTCTTATGAAGAGATTCCAGTCGAAATCCTCAACTATCAGACTCGTAGGCTGAGGAACAAAGAAGTCCCTCTAGTCAAGGTTCTTTGGCGGGATCAGTCCATGGAGGGAGCTACTTGGGAAGCAGAAGCAGACATGTGAACCAAGTACCCTCATTTTTTATCTGCTAATTCAGACTTAGCTCAAGGTAACCATTTTTCTTAAGCTTATTCAGTTACATGTTCAAAATTTTAGTATAAAATTGGTATCGAGCATCAGTGCATAGTTTATCATGCATTCATGAGTTCAGCTTATCCGTCATGCATCAGATATGCATGTTCAGTTTTTACTATATTCAGTTTAGAATTCAATTCAGTCCTAAATCATGTGCCAGTTGATCATGATCAGTGTATGCATCATTTTATCCTTTCTCCCCTCTTAAGCAGACATTATTCGAGGATGAATATTTCCAAGGGGGGGATATTGTAATACCTCAAAAAATCCAAACCAATATTAGAGCCATGTACCAATCTCATAAATAGTACATCATGGTTATTTTATAGTTTTATGAGTAGGTTAGATTTATATTAAGGCTTCAAATAACTCCCAGCTATCAGACGAATCAAAACATTCCTTACCGATTGAATTCTTAGAAGGATGTTAGTATAGTCAACTTCAAATGAGCATATCTCTCATTATACTTGGAATTTTTGATCTCATGACCTATCAACAGATATATAATTGAATTATCTTTCCAACGATACCAATTTTTCCTAAATAGGATATCAGAGCAAAGAGCTATTCCTATTTTACTCCAGCATGTCAGGCTGGAAACAGTGTGATGACATTCGTGGTAGCTTACCACACTTGTGACACCCTACCATGAAGGTCGTCAGCCTTAGGCAGAATCCAAATCCTGTGTGATGATATTCGTGGTAGCTTACCACATTTGTGATGCCCTACCACGAAGGTCGTCAGCCTTAGGCAGAAACCAGCTCCTGTGTGATGACATTCGTGGTGGCTTACCACATTTGTGATGCCCTACCACGAAGGTCGTCAGCCTTACGCGGAAACCAGCTCCTGTATGATGACATTTATGGAAGCTTACCATATTTTTGATGCCCTACCACGAACGTCATCATACTTTGGCAGAAACCATCAATTCCAGCTTCTGTGTGATGACATTTTTGACGGCTTACCACATTTTTGATGCCTTGTCACAAATGTCATCAGCTATTATTTTCACCGACTGAGAATTTATTTCATAAGGGTATTTTGGTCTTTTTCCTTCACTTTCCACGACTTATAACCCTAAAGAGGCATAATTTTTCCCATTTTTCTTTAGTTAAGCATCTTAAAAACCCTCTCTTACGCTCTCGACCACAAGATCAGGGTTTTCATCAAACTCATCTCTAAAAAGCAAGATTCAAGCCTTTTTCCAAGATAATTGAAAATTAAGTTTCCCAAATCCAAGAACTCTCTAGCAAATCATCAAGGTTTCCTTTCTAAGGTATGTGTAGTGTTCATCTATGGATTCAATTCGTTCATAGAGTTCAAGAACCATGCTTTTAAATGTTATTTTGTAAACTTTTGTGTTGATATAAGCATGTACACGTTGATGATTGTTGTTCAAGTTTCAAGATGATATCTAAGGATGTTTTTCATGGAATATATGTGATTATTGGTTGAAAATCACGAACTTTGGGTGGATTGAACTAATGCAAGTATGAAATCCACCTATGCCTTAAAGAATGCATGTAAGGTGTTTGATTAAATGCTTAGGATATTATAAGTTCATATTTATATAATTTCATGATATCTAAATGACAAGTCCATGTTAGCGATACACTTCAAAATGAATGCGCATGCTATTTATGTATTCTTATGGTGATGGCATGAAGTATGTATGATGATGAAAATATAAATTTTGTGTGCAAATTATATCCATGCTTTACCTACCATGTTTGAGGTGTTGATTAAATACATAAAGTATACTATCCCCTACTTATGATATAGCGAATTGTAGACTCCAATCTTATGATCTAGTCATTTCATGTGTGCCAATTTCCTTCTATCGAGTTTTGGGGGTATTCATACCTAAGAAACATAGCTGTGTGCGTAGAGCCATGCCATGTTGTCATGATAATCTCAGTCAAGCTATAATCTATAGAACTCAATCAGTCATGTGACTCAGGAAACCTCAAAAATCTCATGATCCCAGTTAACTCTCAGAAAATAGTACTACTCCGTCAGTCAATGGAAGTCAGTTAATCTGTCCATGTACAGCCAGTTGAATCATGTTTAGTCTCTTCAGATGGGAGTAGGAGTTAGCACCGAGTGAACCCAAGGATGGGAACTCACTGTACATGAGGGTGTGATTCTTAGCAGTCATCCTTGCATTCTAGAACTATGTAGCCAGCATAGGTTGAGACATCGCAGCCTGTTATATGAGGGTAGATGAGGTGGCTTAACCTGTTATATGAGGGTTCCCACCATTCTCACTAGAGTTACCTGTTATATGAGGGTTGCTCACATGTTTTCCTTACCAGTGGTGTGGCATTGACACCCTTCCAGTCAGGGCAGAGATTGGACCCCATCTTAGCTATAGTGGCACATATGGGGAATGCCGATTAAACAACTACCTCCTACAGTTTAAGTATCAATCTCAGTAAAAGAACTCAGACAGTTCTTCAGATATCGGTATACCAGGACTGTTAGATACGGTCAAATTCAGTTATAGTACGGAACTCAGAGAGTTCAACCAGATTCAGGGTTGTCAGATACAGTCATCCATGTTATTAGAACTATGGTTCCAACCATATATTAGGGTACAGATTTAGCCATTATGTACTCAGGATCTTAGTTACTATGTATGTATATTTGCACTCTTATGTTCATATTAGTCGGTCAGTAGTATTATTCATGCATGTAAACCCTTTGCATTAGCCTACCTCACTCGTATACTCAGTACTCCAGTTGTACTGATGCATTTGAACTATGGTGCTTTCGTTTCATGTTACACCATAGGTTCAGAGGCACGAGTCCCAAACCAGCAATAGCAATTATATTCAGCATACAGAGTTGCAGTGAGTCCTCTTGATTTAGGACAACATTATTTGATTTATTCATTTATTTCTTCAGTTCAATTTTACGGAGTTAGTTGGAGACTTGTTCCTTCAACTCCTTATTTCAGACAGTACTTAGAGGTTTTTGCATTTACGCTCAGATTTAGCTTTCAAATTCAGTTTTCAGTTGTTTTGGGTACTTTTTGGCCATATGGATGTTATATTATTTCAGTTGAACCTTATGGCCTATTGTGCATGTTTTCTGCATAATTATGTCATGAATTGCAAGTATACAGGTACAGATATCAGTC
>NW_025862874.1:0-1610 GCF_002878395.1 Capsicum annuum
TGGTACAATGTAACATTCAATAAACTAAACACTGAGCTCAAGCATTTAACTCCATAAACAAAATACCAGGATAAATTTAGAGACAAATCTCATATTTCATGTCTTTGAATCATCTCTTCCCTCAACTGTATAGGACTGAAAGTGAAAACTACCATTCTCAGAAAACTGTGTTCAGCTGCTCGAGCACCAGCTATTGCAGATTTGCAGCAACAAATTTTTCAGATCTGTTGTTTACCTCGGATGTACTGGAGCTACTTAGAGAGCAAGCAGAAGCAGGTATAGGCACCTCCAAAGGTTTCCACCCTCCATTGACTTTTTCTAAAATTGCCTATTAACTTAAGTCTACCATACGGCCATGTCAAGTTTAATCAAACATTTATAATATGATCTTTGGAGATGCCTTAATGAGAAGATGATGCCAACCAAAATTAAGAGTTTTCATTAAAAGATCAAAAACAATAGCCAATAGTCATAGGCTCATAGCCAATATTGGGCATCAATATACATCCTTCATTTAAATAGTTCCAACAAAAATATTTGAGCTAATCAAAACAAGTCATGAATTCTAGTAAAAAATGTTGGAAGTAATCTTCAAGCACCACGATACAGCTGGCATACTGTCTTCCAAACTAATCGATACTCAAGAGACACCTGGACATTCTGAAAAGAAAAAAAATTATTAGCACTCAAACGAATGAGAACTCCACCGTCACAAACACAATGATATATCCAAAGTCCTTGCAAAATCAGTAAGCACTTTAAATCTAGAACACAACGCCAAAGCCTTCTCCATATCGACCCACTTTTCAAAGCGTATCGAGCAAAATACGAAAAGTAACTAACAACATTCGGAAGAACTCCACGATTCAACATTTCTTGATAAAGGTGAAAAGCTCTTCCAACATCGGCCATCTTGCTATAACCATCCATACAACCAGCTATTTACTTGTTGAGATATTATTTAATATGTGCATATAATAAATAACATAATTCATAAACATAAACTTCAAGTTACAGAAAGACAAAGAAAATGTCAAATAAAGAATTATATATGTAAAATGTCTTTTTCAACTTGTTCAATTTTTTGAACTTCTTCCAAATAATCTTGAACCTTCCATTCTTTAGAAGGTGATCGTATCTATTGTTAAGTGCAAATAAGAGCTTCTACCATTTTTGGTGATAAAGAACTCCAATATGAATCAAGAATACGACCACCAGTATTGAAAGCTGATTCGGATGCAACGGTGGATACAGGAATAGAAAGAACATCCCTTGCTATTTTTTAAACTATTGGATATCTACCCGATGAAGCTTTCCACCAAGCCAAGATATTAAAATCCTTTGGCTTCTCAACATTATCCAGTAAATACTAATCAATCTCTAATTTTTTTTCAATGATTTCCTCTTCTTTTAAATGTTTCTCCCATTGAGATTGCAATATATCTTCACCTATCAAGTTAGTGTCACCTGTAATATCATCAATAGAAGTTCCAACAGGAGAATCATTATAATGAGCATACAAACGTTTCAAGATTCTTTCCACTTGATCTGCCTTTAATTTTCCCAGCAAAGCACCATATGATTTGCTAAGAATAAAGTTCACATATCTC
>NW_025862875.1:0-8717 GCF_002878395.1 Capsicum annuum
AAAAACTAAATAGGAACATTTAAAATTATTAGAACAATTTACAGATATAATAGAAAAATCGGAAATAAGTTTAAGTGAAAAGAAAACCAAAATTATGAAAAACCAGATAGAGTTTTTAGGAATACAAATAGATAAAAATGGAGTAAAAATATAGTATAAAAAATAATAAATTCAAAAGAAGAATTAGATACAAAAAAGAAATTACAATCATTTATAGGATTAGTAAATCAAATAAGATAATATATACCAAAATTAGCAGAAAATCTAAAGCCATTACAGAAAAAATTAAAAAAGAAAATAGAATATAATTACAACGAAGAAGATAAAAAACAAGTTTAGAAAATAAAAATACTTTGTAAAGAGTTACCAAAATTACAATTCCTAGATGAAAATAAAAAATTTATATATATAGTAAAAGTAGATGCTAGTGAATATAGTTATGGAGGAGTACTTAAATATAGATATGAAGAAGAAAAATTAGAACATCATTGTAGATACTACTTAGGTACGTTTAATGAAATAGAAATAAAATGAGAAATAAATAAAAAAGAATTATGTTCATTATATAAATGTTTGTTAGCATTTGAGCCATCTATTGTATATAACAAGTTTATTGTACGAACATATAATACACAGGTACGCTGGTGGTTAACAAAGAAAATACAAAATTCAGTTAAAACGAAAGAGATTCGGAGACTAGTATTAAATATATTAAATTTTACATTTACAATTGAAGTGATTAGTACTAACAAAAATGTTATTGTAGATTAAATATCAAGACAAAGCTACATAGACTGATATAATAGAAGATGATGCTTTAGAAAAAATACTCAAAACCTTAACTAGGCTTTCAATGAAAGTGGACAGTATGGGTACTGAAATAGAAAAGTTAAAGACTAATGAAGTTAAACTGAAGTCTAAAGCTATGAATCAGCTAACTCAACAGTGTGCAGAGCTATGTTGATCAGAAGATATCAAAATTCCAGAGCTAAAAGGAGACGATGGGACACTCCATAAAATCCATAACGTTTATCAATCTACAATTGCAGGTACAAGAAAAGGAGTTAGTGGGCAAAGATATCAGAACATGAACATGAAAAAGATATTTGAAAAAGCATTTATACAAAAACACAAAAAGACCCCTTGTACATACCCCCACAAATTACCACAATTCGAGAAAGTTTGAACCAAGATAGAAAAGCCTATAACCACATAAACCGAGCATACATAGAAAATATCCACAAAATACAGACTTATCTAAACCTTAAACCCAAAGCCATAGATATCCAAGAACCAAACACAAACTATATAACCCAAAAATTACAAGGTTATAACAAGTTAAATGCACTACCGAAAACCAACCCAAGCTTAGTTAAAACTTGTTTCCAATTATGGATTATTAAATACCATATATACCCATAAAGGAAATGAACTAATAGATATACCAGAATTATATAGAATATTCACCACTTATAAAAGAATAACCAAAGGGAATTTATTTTTTATAAAGTTTTATACTACGCCAACAGAGATATTATATGGCGAGAAAATCAGTTATACAAATTATAAAAATAGGATTAACCAGAGATATGATTATACCGAAAGATATTGTTCAGCAGCTAGAGATACCTAAAATTGAGATACCTGATTTTTATGTAAACAAACGACTTATTGGATTAGCTACGATTGTTCAAGAATTAGCAAATAATTATATCAAGGGAAACCCAATCAGGAGTTATTATTCAAGAGATCATCAAATGATTTATTCAATTTCAAGAGAGCTACGACAAACAGATATGGAAGAAATAAGATTAACAGAAATACTTATGAAAGCGAATTTAATTGAATATTTTAGAACAAAAGATATAGAATATTTAGAATACCTTCAAAATAATATACAAGAATTACAAAGACTAAATATTCTTTAGTTTTTTGTCTTAGTATTTGTAATTCTTGTATATTATTTTGAAGGTATTCTAAATATTCTATATCTTTTGTTCTAAAATATTCAGTTAAACTCTCTTTCATAAGTATTTTTGTTAATCTTATTTCTTCCATATCTGTTTGTCGTAGCTCTCTTGAATTTGAATAAGTCATTTGATGATCTCTTGAATAATAGCTACATATTGGGTTTCTATTGATATAATTATTTGCTAATTCTTGAACAATTGTAGCTATTTCAATAAGTCGTTTATTTACATAAAAATCAGGTATCTTAATTTTAGGTATCTCTAGCTGCTGAACAATATCTTTCGATATAATAATATCTCTAGTTAATCCTACTTTTACAATTTGTATAACTGGTTTTATCTCGTCATATAATATCTCTGCTAGTGCAGTATAAAACTTTATAAAAAATAAATTCCCTTTGGTTATCCTTTTATAAGTGGTGAATGCTCTATATAATTCTGGTATATCTGTTAATTCATTTCCTTCATGGGTATATACAGTATTTAATAATCCATAACTGAAACAAGTTTTAGCTAAGCTTGGGTTGGTTTTTGGTAGTGCGATTAACTTGTTGTAACCTTGTAATTTTGGTTTATATAGTTTGTGTTTGGTTCTTGGATATTTGTGGCTCTGCGTTTAAGGTTTAGATAAGTCTGTATTTTGTGGATATTTTCTATGTATGCTCGGGTTATGTGGTTATAGGATTTTTTATCTTGGTTCAAACTTTCTCGATATGTGGTAATTTGTGGGGGTATGTACAAGGGGTCTTTTTGTGTTTTTGGTATAAATGGTTTTTCAAATATCTTATTCATATTCATGTTCTAATATCTTTGTCCACTAACTCCTTTGCTTGTACCTGCAATTGTAGATTGATAAACGTTATGGGTTTTATGGAGTGTCCTAACGTCTCCTTTTAGCTCTGGAATTTTGATTTCTTCCGATCGACATAGCTCTGCACACTGCTAAGTTAGTTGATTCATAGCTTTAGACTTCAGTTTAACTTCATTAGTCTTTAGCTTTTCTATTTCATTACCCATACTGTTCACTTTCATTGAAAGTGTAGTTAGGGTTTTGAGCATTTTTTCTAAAGCATCATCTTCTATTATATCAGCCTGTGTAGCTTTTTCTTGATATTTAATCTGCAATAACATTTTTGTTAGTACCAATCACTTCAATTGTAAATGTAAAATTTAATATATTTAATACTAGTCTTCGAATCTCTTTTGTTGTAACTGAATTTTGTATTTTCTTAGTTAACCACCAGCGTACCTGTATATTATCTGTTCGTACAATAAACTTGTTATATACAATATATGACTCAAATGCTAATAAATATTTATATAATAAACATAATTCTTTTCTATTTATTTTTCATTTTATTTCTGTTTCATTAAATGTACCTGAGTAGCATCTACAATGATGTTCTAATTTTTCTTCTTCATATTTATATTTAAGTACTCCTCCATAACTATATTCACTAGCATCTGCTTCTACTATATATATAAATTTTTTATTTTCGCCTGGGAATTGTAATTTTGGTAACTCTTTACAAAGCATTTTTATTTTCTGAACTTGTATTTTATCTTCTTTGTTGTAATTATATTCTATATCATTTTTAAATTTTTTCTGTAATGGCTTTAGGTTTTCTGCTAATTTTGGTCCATATTTCTTACCTGGTTCACTAATCCTAAAATTGATTGTAATTTTTTTTTTGTATCTAATTCTTCTTTTGAATTTATTATTTTTTGTAATATATGTTGTTGCATTTTTACTCCACTTTTATCTATTTGTATTCCTAAAAATTCTATCTGGTTTTCATAATTATGGCTTTTATTCACTTAAACTTATTCTCGATTTTTCTATTATATCTGTAAATTGTTCTAATAATTTGAAATGTTCCTCTTTAGTTTTTTTATATAGTAGTATACCATCTATGTATACTATACAATCAGGTAATTGTTTAAAATAACTATCCATAAAGTGTTGGTATCTACCTGGTGCATTTTTGTATCCAAATGGTAGCACATTCCATTCGTAAAATTCTTGTGGTACTGTAAATGCAGTTAATTTTTTAGATTCTTCTTCTAACTTTAAATGGTAAAATTCTGATTTACAATCAAATTTACTAAAGTAATTATATCCTTGTATTTGTCTTATTTTTATTATCTTATTTGGTATTGGATAATTATATGTCATAGTTTTTGCATTTAGGTTCCTATAATCAATGATCATTCTACTTTTTCCTCTTTTTTGTTCACTATATTTATTTACTATAAATGTTGGACTATTGTGTTTACTATTACTTTTTGTTTACATGGTGTTGTAAACCACCAATCTGTTTTAGTTATTATATGTGAGTATAATTTATCTAAAAATGGCATTCCTAAAAGCATATCTTTTGATGTTAGTTCATAATTATAGATTTTTTCTATCGTTATTATTTTATCCCATATATGTATTTTTACATTTTTAGTTTTATATGTAATTAAACTTCCTTCATTATTAAATCATTTGACTACTATTGGTGTTTTTTAATTTATCCCATTTAGTTTTTGGTAAACAGTAATATCTACATAAGTTTGCTTCTGCTCCTATATCTATCATAGGTGTAATACCTATTATAATATCCTTTTACTATTATTTTTACAAGTACATGTATTTTCATATCATGTCAAAGCTCTTTTTATGAATAATCTTTCTTTATTATATGTTATAGAAAATTGTGTATGTTCTATATTGTATGGTTTTACTTGTTCTAACCATTTTATTCCTAATATTATGTCTAATTTTTGCATTTCTTCCTTTATTTCAAATTCTATTTTTATTTTTCTAACTACTATTATTATTTCTTTTTCCGCCATATCCTTAATGTTTATTAGATTCCTTTGTACATCTGGGCATATACTACTATTAGATTTTATGTCTTCACTTTTTACTAGATATTTTGCTGTATAATTTTCTTCTGTCCTGTGTTTAAGAGTATTAAATATTCCTTTTCATTTATTGTTCCTGATATATAATATTGATTTAAATTAACTGTTGAAATTATTTCATAACTTGTTCTTTTTTATGAGCTTATTGATTCTGTTTTTTCATGAGCTATTCTTTTTTTGTACTTATTCTATCATTTATTATTTTTAAATCTTCTTCTATATCTATGTCTTTGTAACTATATTCATTATTATCAATTGTTTTTACAAATTTTTCAAAAGGATTTTCTATTTTTATTTTATTAATTTTATTTTTTCCTATTATTTTATGTTTTGTTGTTAATACATATAGATTTTTACATCTTTCTATAAATATTTTACTTCCTGGGGTTAGTTCTATTCCTGCTATTTTTCAACATAATACTAATGATTTATCTATATTTTTATTTGTTATTGCTATTGAATAATTCACACTTATTATAAATTTAAATTTTTGGTATATTTAATTTCCTTTTATGGCAGTTATTATACTTTTTACTATAGGTTTTATAATTCTATCATCTGTTAAATATAATTCTATTGGTGTATCTATTCCCTCTTTAACACATTCTTTTATCAATACCTCTGTTCCTCCAAGGTGTACATATTTATTGGGTCTTTACTTTTTATATCGTTTATTTTTTTATTAATTATTCTTTTTGTTACTAGTGGTATACTAGTTCTCCCTTTTGCATATCTACAGTCTATTACATGTTCCTTTTGGCTTACTACGTAGTATTCTTCCTTTTTTCTACTAAATATATTTTTATTGTTGGTATTTTAAATATTTTTCTACACTTAGGTCTAACTCTTTGCCTTTTATTTTGTCAAATATATTATTTTCAAATATTATTTTTTGATCAGCTCCTTCTTCATTTAAATATTCTTCCTTTGTTATTATTTTTATATCTTTCTCAGTTATTTGGTCTATTTTTATTTCTTCTTCAGTCTTTTGATTCATCTAAATCACTATCCATTTCATTATCTGTTTCATTCTTTGAAATTTCATATATACTATCTTCACTTTCTAATTCATAATCTATATAATTTATCTGCATATATTCTGTATTTTCTATTTTTATTTTTGATATTTGTTTCTTTTTTGGATTTTTAGGCATTTTACAATCTCTAGCTAAATTTCCTAGTTTTCCACAATTATAACAAGTACATTCTTTTAGATTTCTTTTTCCTATATGGTTTTTTATGGTTATAATTTTTTACATAATATATTTTTCTTGGTTTCTTATATTTATATTTTGATTTTTTTGTATTTTTTATATTTCTTATGTCTTTTTCTTTTCTTATATATCTTTCTTCAGATCAAAATTGATGTGCTATTTTATCTTTGCAACAAGGTAAATTACTTATTAATATTTTTTTTTATTTCTTCTCTATATTTTTCACATAGATTTCTATACTATTATTGTAAAAATTTTATTCTTGCTCCTAGGGTATCTACTAATTTTGCTTCATTCCAACTCTTTATTATTTTTGAACTAAATGGTTCAGGTAATTTGCTAAAATATAATCTTCTTATTTCTTTACTTTCCTCTATATTATATGTTACCTTATAGTAGTATTCTTTAAATGCGCACGTATATTCATCTATATAGCACATATTACATATTTCTAATTTTAACATTAAATTTCTATTCATATCTTTTTCTTTATTTTGTTCTTCTTTTTCTATTGTTATACAGCTAAATTCATCTCTTGTAGTTACTTCATATTTTTTCAATATTTTTATTGGTGATATTTTAGTAGTTGTTGATGTTCCTTCTATTTTATTATCAGATCTTAATAAATTTTTACTTGCTTCGGCTAAGTTTAAAAATCATAATTTTACTGTTCCTATTAATGTCCTTTCTATATATTCTGGTGTATTTTTTGTATCTATATTATTATCTAATAATTGTTTTGACATATATCCTGCCCATAATTGTATTGTTTTATTTGTGTCTATTACATAGTCTAAATCTAAAGAGTTATAATTTTTATTAATTATTTATTTTGGTGTCCATTTGTTATATTTATTTTTTAGGTTATATTTTTTAAACTTATTTTTATAATAATATATAGGTTTTCTTATTTCTAATGTACTAGGTATTATGTTTTCATCGTCTTCTTTATTAAGAGTATTTATTTCTATGTTTGTAATTTCTAAGTTTTCTTTATTAATTACTTCTTGTTTTTCATTAATTCTTAGTTTTCCTATGTTTTCTAGAATTTCTGTATATGTTTCACTACCTTCCGAATCATAATTATCTGTTTCTTCAGCATCTATTTTATTTATTTCTAATTCACTGGTTTCTTATTCTTTATTTTTTATTTCTAATTTTTCTTTAAATTGATTTATCTCGTTTAATAATTTTTGTTCTTTTTCTTTTTCTTTTTTTTTCTGTCCTTTTTCATACAGGTCTTTTAGTATTTGTAGTTCTTTTTCTAATTTAGCAATCCTACTATTTTTAGTTTCTTCTATGGTTTTTTATTTTATTTTATCTATTTCTTTTTTTCTATCTATGTCTTCGTTTTCTCTTTCTATTCTTACTATGGCTGCCAACTTATCTTCTAATTTTAATTCTTCTTTTTCTAACATTAAATATAAATGTTCACCTATTTTCTTATAACTTCTTCCTAAATTAGAGAATACTATTTTTATTTTTGATCCGTCGTGATTTTCATATGTTTTTTCGTCTATTATAAATTCTTCTTTGTTCATTTTATTTAAATGTATATAGGTTAGGTTGATATATATATTCTAAACTATCTATTGTTGATTCTAAATTTGATATTTCTTCCCTTTGTGCATTTATTGAGTTTTTACTAACTCCAACAATTATTTTATACTGTAGTCTTTCTATCCTTAGTTTTAATTCATTATGTTTTTTTAGATATTATTTGTTTTAATTCTTTATATTTTTGTAATTTTTGTACGTTATTCATCTAAGAAATATTTATAATATTTTGGTGGATATTTAAATCTAATTTTATCATAATTAATAAATTAATCAAATAAATCCAAATATATCTTTTTTGTATCTAATTCTCTTTTGAATTTATTTTTTTTTGTACTATATGTTGTTGTATTTTTACTCCACTTTTATATATTTGTATTCCTAAAAACTCTATCTGGTTTTTCATAATTTCAGCTTATATTATTCAAATAGTTGTTACTCAGATAGTAATAGTTATTATTCAAATGGATAATGACTTGCTCATTTAAGCTATCGTAATTCTTAGCTCAACACTAGAATCAACCTATGGTGCTAAATTCGCAGTAATGAAATCTATGTCCATGTAACCCACCTATGTGGGAGGTTTAATCAACTATCTTCCTAACGGGTGTGGACCTACTTTTTCAAATCTGTGAAGTATTCTACACATTAACCTACATGTAATCAACTATCACATTAACCACCTTTATCTTATCAATATCCTCATAATTGAATGAATAAAAATTCTATTATGGAGGGTCCCATCGTCAATTATGGAGTGTCCCATCGTCTCCTTCTAGCTCTAGAACTTTAATGTCTTCCAATCGACATAGCTCTGCACACTGCTGAGTTAGCTGATTTGTAGCTATAGACTGTAGTTTATCTTCATTAGTCTTTAGCTTTTCTATCTCATTACCCATACTGTCCACTTTCATTGAAAGCATAGTTAAGGTGTTGAGTATTTTTTCTAGAGTATCCTCTTCTATTATATCAGTCTGTGTAGCTTTGTCTTGATATGTAATCTGCAATAACATTTTTGTTAGTACTAATTACTTCAATTATAAATGTGAAATTTAATATATTC
>NW_025862876.1:0-2328 GCF_002878395.1 Capsicum annuum
TATAATTGTTTGCTAGTTCTTGAATAATTGTAGCTAGTCCAATAAGTTGTTTGTTTGCATAAAAATCAGATATCTCGATTCTGGGTATCTTTAGCTGCTGTACAATATCTTCTAGTATATTCATATCTCTGGTTAATCCTATTTTTACAACTTGTATAACTGGTGTTATCTCATCATATAATATCTCTGCTGGTTCAGCAGTATAACACTTTATATAAAATAGATTTCCTTTGGTTACCCTTTTATAGGTGTTGAATATTTTTTGTAATTCTTCCATAGATGATAGTTCCTCTCCATCTTGGGTATATATGGTATTTAATAATCCATAGTCGAAACAAGTTTTAAATAGGCTTGGGTTAGTTTTGGGTAGTGCAATTAGCTTGTTGTGACCTTGTAATCTTTGGGTTATGTAGTTTGTGTTGGGTTCTTTGATATCTGTAGCTCTGGGGTTAAGGTTTAGAAAAGTTTGTACTCGGTAGATATTTTCTATGTATTTTTGGGTTGTATAGTTATATAAACTTTTTTATCTTGGTTTAGACTATCTCGATATGTGATAATTTATGGGGGTATGTTCAAGAGGTCTTTTTGTATTTTTGGTGTAAATGGTTTTTCAAATGTCTTATTTAAGTTCATATTCTGGTATCTTTGTCCAATAATTCCTTTGCTTGTACCTGCAATTGTAGATTGATAAACGTTATGGGTTTTATGGAGTATCCCAACGTCTCCTTCTAGCTCTGGAATTTTAATGTCTTTCGATCGACATAGCTCTGCACACTGCTAAGTTAGTTGAATTGTAGCTATAGACTTCAGTTTAACTTCATTAGTCTTTAACTTTTCTATTTCATTACCTATACTATCCACTTTCATTGAAAGCATAGTTAGGGTGTTGAAATTCTATCTGATTTTTCATAATTTTGGCTTTCTTTTCACTTAAACTTATTCCTAATTTTTCTATTATATCCGTAAATTATTCTAATAATTTAGTATATATCAAAATATGAGAATATATATATATATATATATATATATTAAATTTTCTTCTAAACCATTTGTTTAGATGAATTAAATGACTGAAGAAGATATAAAAATAATAACAAAGGAAGAATATTTAAGTGAAGAAGGAACAGATCAAGAAATAATATTTGATAGTCACATATTTGATGAAATAAAAGGAAAAAAATTAGATTTAAGTGTAGAAAAAATATTTAAAATACCAACAATAAAAAATATATTTAGTAAAAGAAAAGAAGAATACTACGTAGTAAGCCAAAAAGAACATGTATTAGACTGTAGATATGCAAAAGGTAAAGCTAGTATACTACTAGTAACAAAAAGGTTAATTAATAAAGAAATAAACGATTTAAAAATTAGAGACCCAATAAAATACGTACACCTAGGAGGTACAGAGATATTAATAAAAGCATGTTTCAGAGAAGGAATAGATACACCAATAGAATTGTACCTACTAGATGATAGAATTATAAAACTTATAGAAAAAAGTATAATAACTGCCATAAAAGGAGATTCAATATACCAAAAATGTAAATTTATAATAAGTGCAAATTATTCAGTAGCAATAACAGATAAAAATATAGATAATCATTAGTATTATATTGAAAAATATCAGGAATAGAACTAACCCCAGGAAGTAAAATATTTACAGCAAGATGTAATCTATATGTATTAACAACAAAACATAAAATAACGGAAAAAAATAAAATTAACAAAATACAAGTAGAAAGTCCTTTCGAACAATTTGTAAACACAATTGATAATAACGATTATAGTTATAGAGACATAGATATAGAAGAAAATTTAGAAATAATAAATGATAGAATAAGCACAACAAAAAGAATAGCTTAAGAAAAAACAGAATCATCAAGTTCATCAAAAAGAACAAGTTATGAAACAAGTTCAACAACTAATTTAAACCAATATTACATAATAGGAACAATAAATGAAAAAGAATATTTAATACTCTTAAATACAGGACAAAAAGAAAATTATATAGCAAGATATCTAATAAAAAAATGAGAAAATAAAATCTAACAATAATATATGCCCAGATCTACCAAGAAGCTTAATAAACACTAAAAATATAGTACAAAAGAAATAACAATAGGAGTTAGAAAAATAAAAATAGAATTTGAAATAAAGGAAGAAATGCAAAAAGCAAACATAATATTAGTAATAAAATGGCTAGAACAAGTAAAACCATATAATATAGAGCATACACAATTAACTATAACATATAATAGAGAGAAATTATTCTTAAGAAGAGCTTTAACGTGATATGAAAATATATGTATTAATGAAGATAGTAGTAGA
>NW_025862877.1:0-6994 GCF_002878395.1 Capsicum annuum
CTTTTTCTAAAAGATCTTTGAGTTGTTTTTTCAACTCCTTAAGATCTGCGGGTGCCATACAGTATAGCAGAATAGAAATAGGTCGAGTATTGCAAAGAAGGTCAATCTCAAATTTTATCTCTCTATCGGGAGGTACCCCTGGGAGATCTTTCAAAAAAACATCTGGAAACTCATTAACAATATCAATCTCAAATTTTATCTCTCTATCGGGAGGTACCCCTGGGAGATCTTTCAAAAAAACATCTGGAAACTCATTAACAATATCGGCTGAATAATAGTTGGAGCCTCAGATTTAGTGTCTTTGACTCTAACTAGGAATAGATGCAACCCTTGGATATTAAGTTTTTGGCCTTGAGATAGAAGATAAAATGACTCTTGGGAGATACCGTACTCTCGAACCACTCAAAAACTGGCTCATTAGGAAACTAAAACTGGACCACACAGATACTATAGTCTATAGATGCCTAACAAGAATGAATCCAATCCATACCTAGAATAAGGTCAAAATCCACCATGTCTAACTTTATCAAATCAGCAAGTATGACTCTATGAAGAATAGTAACAGGACAATCTCTATACACTTGTTTAGCAAGAACTGACTCTCCTACTGGTGTGGAGACTAGAAAAGGCTCAGGAATCTTTTTGGGTCTTATTTTGAAGTTCACAGCCACAAACGGGATCACATAGGAGAGACTTGAATTGGGGTCAAACAACATATAAATATCAAAACAAAAGACACGGAGCATACTAGTAACAACATTGGGAAATTTCTCTTTCTCCTGACAGGATGGTAAGGCAGAGAATCCGTTCTGGTGCTGACCGCCAGTAGTGCTAGAGAAAGCGCCCTGAGCAGGGGCGGGATGAGGTACAGGAGCTGGTGCACTAGTAGCCTGTGCTTGAGGCCGGGCATCTCTGTTCCCCTGTCTAGCATGAGGATAATTTCTAAGTCTGTGGCCCTGCTTTCCATAACCTAAACAGCCCCTCAAATCTACGAAACACTCACCCAGATGATCCCTACCACACTTAGCCCAACAAGGATAATGGGGTCTGTTACCAACACTGTTCTGCGACCTAGACATAAAAGACCTGCCTCTTTGCTCCTGCCTGCTTCTAGGTGCAGGAGCACTAGCTGATGAAGGCTCTGGCATAGACGAACATCTCTAAAATTGAGGGTGGTTTCCTCCATAGAACCTAGGTTGGCTAAACTCATGCTGCTCAAATCTAGCCCTCTTATTACCCCTCACTCTATCAGTCTTTCTAACCTTATCTGTCTCTATCTGCTGGGTATACATCATCAACCTAGCCAGATCCATATACTTATGCAATATCGCAGTCCTACACTCCTTCAGTACAAACCCAGAAACACCAGTCATGAACTTTCTCATACTAGCCCGGGTGTTAGAAATCAAATCAGGAGCATACTTGGCCAACTGGTTGAACTTCAAGCAGTACTCATTAATAGTCATGGAGCCCTGCCTCAAGTTTATAAACTCCTCAATCTTTGTTTGCCTCATCTCAAGCAGGAAAAACTTGTCCAAGAATGCATCATGGAACACCTGCCAAGTCATAGTAGAAGCATTATCACTTCTACCCTTCCTACACGATACAACTCAGTCATAAGCAATGTCCTTCAGTCTGTAGGATGCCAACTCAACACTTTCTTTCTCAGAAACATGCATCACTTATGTGATCTTTCTCACCTCTTCAAGGTACAACTGTGGGTCCTCATCTGCCTTAGACCTATAAAACTCTGGCGGATTCATCCACATAAAATCATGAATCCTAGCCGCAGCTATATCACCTCCCTACTGACTAGCAATTGAAGCCTGGTTATTGGCACGAACACTGGCAGTGACTGCTTGGGCTAACGCCTGAAAGGCCGCCCAAAACTCAGTATGAGACACAGTCTCATTCAAAGGAACAACAGGTGGGGGTTGCTCATCATCATTTCTGTGGGCATTCACTCTTTAGAGAGGTATTTTTAGAAATAGAAGAGCATGAATTATTAGATGAGAGGGACAACTACAGGCACAATGGAAGCTGAAAGAAAGATACAAGTTTTTCCTAAAATATCTTGTAGCCTCTTGCTTATAGATGTGATGTGCTACAAACCGATAATCAAGACTCTACTTAATGTGGCTTGTCAGACTCCCTGGGATTCTTTAAAACCTGTCTCTGATACCAAGTTTGTAATGACCTGAAGTCGCCTCCCGGGATGTCACAAGGTGCTTAAGGCTACAAGTAGCCCCAAGCTAACTCTTTGAGTCTGTTTCTACTAATAATACACATTTTAAGATAAAATAATTCAAACACTAGCATTATCATATTATATGAAGGGAGATACATAGAAAATGCTCGGTCCGAACAACCACAATACAGGAATTCTCAACACAATCATAATCTGATCACTAGTCTGACAAAGCCTCTACTAATCCATGAACTAGAGAGTCATTGGGACAGGTCCCCAACTGACTCGAAATAAACTAAAAGTAATAACATAGTCTCTCAAATGCAGAAATATCTGAAGATATGTCCTCGAACCATGAGGACTCACCACTGTAGAAATATAGACAGAGGTACTCTAAAGTCACTAACGAGGCTGGGACTGAACACCAGAACCTACATTAAGATAATGTAGCACATAGACATATATGTGGATCACTACTTGGGAATGTACTGAATATGTGGGGGTGCATTAATTTATATAAAACAATATCAATACTCTTTAATCAAATCATACATGTAATAAGTAATGATTCATATGGCTGGAATAAGTATAAAATGTAAAGCTCATGAATCATGTAGAATAAAGCACGTAACACAAATCTCATGAGTCATCATAGTTTAACTTTGAAATTGGTAATCTTCTCTTATTCTCATTACCCATAGGTTAAAGGAAACTTTAAACAATACTTTCAACTCATTCATATGTCTCATGGAGAGAATAAATTCTTTAATGCTCAAGAAGTCATAACTCTTTTGAACTCAAGTACTTAGAATTCAGAATCATATAACTTTGAAATCTAGAAATTTCAGCAATTTGTCTCAAAAATCAACATACTCATATACTTTAATATCTCAAACATTTCAAATATTAATTTCTCAAGGATTAAAATCATGGGGTATAGGCCCAGCTGCAATTTCTCAAGAAAACATGTGAAAATCATGCCATTAGACTCTCAATTCATGGGAAATATCAAAATATTGCAATCAATAATAATGGGTGAAAAATCCTAATTAAAATTCATGTCAAATCTCATAGATTGTAGAAAATCACAGTTTAAATAAGTCTTTGGGCACAAGGATGAATGGATTACCCTTGTTCAAAACCCCACATACCTTAGATTATGAAATTGGATAAACGAGTTTGCTCTAAAATTTTCTTCTTACTTTTGAGAGAGGGTTTTTGCAACCTTTGAACTTGGGAAACTCAAATCTCAACTCAATTTGTAGAATCCACGGTGAGTTCTTGGATTTCTTGGAGAAGTATTTTAGATTTGTTCTTGAGGGAGAAAGCCTAGCCTTTGGATATTTTGGTAGATAATGAGGCTATCAGGTTTGTTTGGAATATATCTGAGGGTTAAAAGGGAAAAGACCCAAAAACCCCTTTTAAAAAGGACTAAAAAATACTGAACGGGGGCTGCGACGGTCGAAGCAATGGCCCGTCACTAGTCTGATGGTTCGTCGGATCATCCATCACATGTTGGTCAAAAAAAGAACATACTGCTTCAGTGTAACGGTCAAAGCAATGGTCAGTCGCTTAGCCTGACTATCTGTCGAATCGTCTGTCACACGTTGTCTAGGATTAGGCCACACTGCCTGAGCGTAACGATCCGTCGCAGCCTTTATGTTCTGTCATTTTGGCTATCGTACTTGGGCCAAAAAAGGGAGTTACTACTTTGGTTGTAATGGGCGGAGCGATGGTCCATCGCAGACTCGACGGTCCTTCGGATCGTCCGTCGCACCTAGGGCGGTTTCAACAACTCTCAGTAAAATGGCCATAACTTCTCACCCCGATGCCGAATTTGGACAAAATTGGTATCATTGGAAAGCTAATTCAATTTTGTAAGAAAATTCTATATGATTTAAACACCAATCACTTGGGAAGTCACTTCTCAATTTTTTAGGGTCGAAATTACACTTCACTTGACATGCTCTAAGGCTTAGACTATAAGGGAAGTTTGCGTGGTCTTACACCTAGTAAAACCCTCAATGGACTCATTCTACCAAAGAAATTTGACTAGAGGAACTTCTTTGTTCCTCAATCTACGAGTCTGATAGTCTAGACTTTTGACTTGAATCTCTTCATAAGAGAGGCCGTTCTAAACATCTATGCTCTGAATAGGGACTACAACTACTGGATCACCTATGCACTTCTTGAGAAAGAGACATGGAAGACTGGATGAACTAAGGCTAGATCTGAAGGCAATTTGAGCTCATAAGCTACCTTGCTGAAGTGACTGAGAAGTTTGAAAGGACCGACATATCAAGGACTGAGCTTTCCCTTCTTTGTTGAACCGTTTTACTCCCTTCATGGGAGAGATTTTTTAGATAAACATAATCATCAATCTCAAACTCGATATCCTTTCTGCGCACATCTGCATAAGACTTTTGTTGGCTCTGGGCAGCCCAGTGTCTTTCTCTGTTCAACTAGACTTTTTCTAAGGCATCAAATACTAAGTCAAGCCCAAAGATTACGGCATCACTAACTTCAAACTAACCCATTCGAGATTTACATTTTCTATAATAGAGAACTTCGAATGGAGTCATTCGAATACTGGAATGATAGCTGTTGTTCTATGCAAACTCAATCAAAGGCAAGTGGTCATCTCAACTACCCTTGAAATCAATTGCATATGCTCTTAGCATATCTTCTAAAGTCTAAATGGTCCTGTCTTCTTGACCATCTTTCTAAGGATGGAAGGCTGTATCGAGATGAACTTGGGTACCAAGACCCTTTTAGAACACTTTCCAGAAATGAGAGGAAAACTGGGTACCTCTGTATGACATAATAGATAGTGGAATGCCGTGTAATCTGAGCAACTCTCTGATGTTGTGTTTGGCATAATCCTTGGCTGAATAAGAGGCATGTACTGGAAAAAAATAAGCCGATTTGGTCATCCTGTCTACAATAACCCAAACTGAATCATGCTGATGATGAGTACGAGGCTAACCCATCATGAAGTTATGTTCACTTCTTCCCACTTTTAAGTAGGAATATTGAACTCTTGCATGGACCCAGTAGGTTTCTGATGCTCTATCTTAACCTGCTAACATATAGAGCACTTAGCCAAAAACTCTGAAATATCTCTCTTCATCACTCTCCACCAATAGATCTCCCACAAGTTGTGGTACATCCTAGTGGCCCCTGGATGAATAGAGTAGCACACACCATGTGCTTCTGTAAGAATTCGTTGCCTTAAGTCATCTACACCTGGCACACAAAGATGACCCTAACAACACAAAACACCATCTCCTCCTTTGAAGAAAACCTCTACTTTCTGATCATTGACTGACTCTTTCAACTTGACAAGACTGGAATCTCTGTCCTGATTTTCTTTCACCTCAGAAACTAGAGATTATTCTGAACTATTCTGAACCCATATATTACCCTCTGCTAAATCAACTAGATAGACACCTAATCTGGCAAGCTGATGAACTTTTTGAGCTAACTTCTTCTTACTGCTCTCTACATGAGAAACACTACCCATAGACTGTCTACTGAGAGCGTCGGCCACTATATTGTCCATGCCTGAATGATAAAGGACACTCATATCGTAATCTTTCAAGAGCTCTAACCGCCTTATCAAATAAAGATTGAGATCTTTCTGAGAAAATACATACTAAAGGCTCTTATGATCTATGAACACACCTACATACACCCCATACAAGTAATGCCTCCAAATCTTTAAGAAGAATACTATGACTGCTAACTCAAGATCATGAGTTGGATAATTATTTTCATGGGGTTTATGCTGTCTGTAGGTGTAGGCTATGACCTTACCATACTGTATGAGGATGCAACCCAAACCTACTCTAGAGGTATCACAATACACCACAAAACCATTTGGAAAAGCTAAGACTAGAGCTGAGGTGAGTCGAGTCTTCAACTACTGAAAACTCTTTTCGTAAGAATCTGACCACAAAACTCTTGATATTTAACGGAGAGACAGGGATAGGTTAGTTTCTTACTGCTTCGGTCTTTTGAGGATCTACTCTAATTCCATCACCGAAAATGATATGACCAAAGAATGCCACTGACCTTAGCCAAAACTCGCACTTACTGAATTTGGTGAATAGTTGATGATCTCTTAGAGTCTGAAGTACTATTCTGAGATGTTCTGCATGATCATGCTCATAGCGAAAATAGACAAGGATATCATCTATGAAGATTATGACGAACATATCCAAGTACTACTTGCACATACAATTTATCAAGTCTATGAAAGTTGCTGGGGTGTTGGTAAGACCAAAGGATATGACTAGGAATTTGAAGTGACCATACAGAGTAATGAAGGCTATTTTTGAAATGTCATATTCTCTGACTCTAAGCTGATGATAACCTGATCTAAGGTCTATCTTAGAGAAATAGTTGGCATCCTAAAGTTGGTCAAACAAGTCATCAATTATGGAAAGTGGATACTTGTTCTTGACCATGAGTTTATTAAGCTAACGGTGATCAATGCACATTTTGAGTGAACCGTCTTTTTTTTGGATGAATAAGACTGGTGTACCCCATGGGTAAACAATGGATCTGATGAATCCCTTATCTAAGAGATCCTTCAACTATTCTTTCAATTCTCTGAGTCTTGCTGGTTCCATTTTTTATGGTGGAATAAACATAGGCTGAGTATCTGGAAGAAGATCAATGCCAAAATCTATTTTCCTTTCGAAAGGAATTTCTAGAAGATCTTCGAGAAAGACATCTGAATATTTATTTATGACTGGGACTGATTCAAGGTTGGGAGTTTCGGAACTAGCGTCCTTAACATGA
>NW_025862878.1:0-1043 GCF_002878395.1 Capsicum annuum
GTATATACAATACTTGGCCATTGGAGCCATCACGTCTACTAACAAAACACCACCTTGACTGTACATTAGGTCTACAAAGTCTCTCAATAATACACAGAGTGTAACTAAGGTTGGGACATACCCCGCCATATTACTAACTTCTAAACAATACCAAAAGTGACTGGATATGACACAGAAATCCCCAAAGAAAATTGGAGCTCACCAAAAGCAGTTGGATATCCTGGCTCCTACTTGTGCAGTGTATGAAGTGAGGTACTTGTGCTTGCAGCATGAAATGCAGGTTCCCCATGGGGGACGTCAGTATGAAATATGTACTGAGTATGTAAAGCTGTAGATAACCACATATGATATAGGAGCTCAATAGAAATCAGAAACAAGTGAATAAATCGTAATAGGAGTGGACCACACCTACTAAAACTTGTGACAACCTGTACATTGTATTTATTTAATCACTTTACCTTCGTTTTTATCATTTTTGTAATCATTAATGTACTGTACTGTGACCATTAGGCTGCCTCCAGTACATATCAACTGGGATCGACCCATAATAGGCTTATGCCCCTGGATACCACCCATAAACATATAAATAGGGATCGACCCATGATAGGCTTATGCCCATGGAATACCACCCGATAAGAGAGAACTTCCATTACTTAGTTCAATTAATCTTTGAGATTGTTATTTTGGTTGCCACCGTATTTTTGATACTTTGAAACAATGATACATCAATAAGAGACATATAAATGGACCATCAATTCAATAACAATGAAGTAAGAACTCATTGGCACATCAATGAAGTGTTTTGGAGTCATCAATGCCATAAGAATGAAGTAGGAACTTATTGGTATATCAATGAAACGTTTTGGAGTCATTAATAGCACATGGATCTTGTTTGAGTAACCGGATACCTTCTGAGATTCATTAGTGCAATAAACATGTAAGATTTGAAAAACAACTAAGTATTAGAATGTCTTGACATCTTTTAGGGTGGAAAAAAGTTCATTGGTAACGTAGGACATCATACAAAATCATTATGGATCACA
>NW_025862879.1:0-3449 GCF_002878395.1 Capsicum annuum
TCTCGTTTGTCTATTGCTGTTAGATTATTAAGTATTAAATCTGACTGTAATATTGTTGAAGGAGGAATGGACTCAATTATAGACCTTATTAAAGAGTTAGTTGACCCCGGCTGGGAGGTTCCTGATTCTTTCTATAAGGCAAAAAAATTGGTGTCAAAGTTAGATCTCTCCTCGGTTAGAATTGATTGTTGTGAAAATGGATGCATGTTATACTTTAAGGAAGATGCTAAGCTAGAGTTCTGTAAGTTTTGTCAGCACTCATGATATAAGCATGGTTCTACTGGAAATAACATTCCTATTAAGGCGATGTATTATTTACCTCTTATACCAAGGTTTAAGAGGTTGTATGCTTCAAATATCTCAGCTCCTCATATGAGATGGCACAGTGAAAATAGAAGGCCCACTGGTGTTATGTGCCATCCATATGATGTAGAGGCTTGGAAGCATTTTGATGCAACTTATCCAGGTTTTGCAGCTGAGCTATGAAACATTCGATTAGGATTATCTGCAGATGGGTTCTCTCCTTTTTCAGTTGGTGGTGCGCCATATTCATTTTGGCCTGTATTTATCACTCCTTATAATCTTTCTCCTGAACTATTGATGAATAGTCCCTATATATTTCTGAATTGTGTTATTCCTGGCCCACGTAATCCAAAAAGCGGAATAGATGTCTACTTGCAACCTTTGATTGATGAACTTCAAATTTTATGGCATGAGAGGGTTGAAACTTGGGACATCTTTCTTAAATAGAATTTCAATCTGCGTGTATATCTAATATGGATTGTTAATAATTTTCCTGCTTATGGAATGTTGTCTGGGTGGATGACAGTTGGAAAGATGGCTTGTCCATACTGCATAGAAAAAATAAAATCTTTCATATCGAGACATGGCAGGAAAAATTCATGGTTTGACTGTCATCATTATTTCTTGCCACCTGGTCATGAATTTAGGAGACTCAAGAATACATTCAGAAGGAATAGAAGGGAATATGATGGTCCACCTCTAAGGCTGTCTGGTCATGACGTCTGGGAAATAGTTCAGTATTTACCTAAAGCCAGCGAGGAATGATTGTACAGACCTGATAGATATGACGTTTTGCATAACTGGACTAAGCAAAGTATATTTGGGGAGTTAGAATATTGGCCAGATAATTTTCTTACACATAATATTGATGTCATGCATACTGAGAAGAACTATTTTGACAACTTGTTCAACACAGTTATGGAAGTCACCAGCAAAACAAAGAATAATGCTAAGGTCAGACTTGACTTACCAAAATATTACAACCGTAGAGAATTACACTTACAGAAGAGGCCCAACGGCAATGTTCTTAAGACCAAGGCTAATTCCCTATGGATATGCCTCAAATTTGGGAAAGTGGGTTGATATGACACAAGGAATCTTGCATGGAATGAAAAGCCATGATTGTCATGTTTTCATGGAATAATTACTTCCAATTGCTTTTATTGGTTTACCTAAAAACATATGAAAACAAATAGTATAGATCAGTTTGTTCTTCAAAGACTTATGTGCCACCACATTAAAAGAAGAAAATCTGGCGCGAATGGAAAATAATATTGTTGTTATCACCAACAAGCTGGAGAAGATTTTCCCACCAATATTCTTTGATGTGATAGAACATCTTTCCATTCACCTTGTGCACGAAGCTCGGCTAGGTGGTCCAGTTCAAAGTAGGTGAATGTATCCATTCGAACGGTAAGCATTTAAAACACATTTAAATTCATACATATCTTTTTTAAATATAGTAAACATCTAACCTTAACATTGTACAAGGCAATTGGAAAATTGAAAAGGGGTCCGAAAAATAAACATAGGGTGGAAGGCTTTATAGTCGAGGCATATCTTGCAAGAGAAACTTCTCAATTTTTTTCATACTACCTTTGTGATGAAGTTGCTTGTTCAAGAAACTGACCAAATCGTCATCAGGACGATGTGAATAAGCCTCATTTGCAATCGATATTAATTTTCAATCAATCTGGTTGTAAGGCTAAAAAAATCATACCTCGCCGGCTCACTCCCACGGAGCACAAGTCAGCAACTTTGTATGTCATGTTGAATTGCCCGAAAATTGAGCCCTTTCTGAAGTAAGGAGATTAAAATTTCAACATATCTTATTTGTTTACTCATTCCCTTAAAGAAACTAATTGTGTTTCCCATGATGAATGTTCAGTTCATTTAAGACTCAATTCTACGAAAATCAAGTGTATGCATCCTTTGCAACGTGGTTTAAATATGAGGTTTGTAAGTGTATTAATATTTCTACAAAGTTTAAACATTTACACATTCCTCAACTAATATATATATATATGTATAATATTTTTAGGTACACCATTTACCAAATGCAGCTGCATACGATCATCTCTTGAGAGATATTTCTTTGGGTCCAGTTGAAGCTAATACAATGTCCTAATACAAAGTAAATGAGTTTAAATTTTTCATTGAACAACACTCCAGAACAAGGAAAACAAACATGGTGTTTGGGTTAAGAGTGATGATGATGTTGATTACTTAGGCATCATACAAGAGATCTTAGAACTAGAGTGTGCTGGAATTTTTCAATAAAAAAAATTGTTCTCTTTCAATGTAAGTGGTTTGATCCAAGCACTAGAGGCACAAGAGTACATAGGGAGCATAACATCACTGAAGTAAAGCACAATAGCTCGTATCCTATTTATGATCCATTTGTTCTAGAGCAAAATGCTAAACAAGTGTATTATGCTCCTTATCCGTTGCGCAATGACAAGTCTGATTGGTGGGCTGTAATCAAAACAAAGCCTATAGGCCCGGTGGAAGTTGAGAATGTGCTGGAGACTGCATATCAAAATAAAATGCAGATTGATCACCAGCTAGTGGACGTTGAAATAGTAGACGGTTTGAATCACCCAGAAAATATATTTGATGAAGTTAATATTGCGGAAGAACAGGTTGAGTGGGTAAGAGATGAGAAAACCTCCGAAGAGGGTGAATGGTTTAGTGGTGAGTCTTCAGAAGAGGAGGATTAGTTTTATAGGTTGTATTTATTATGTATTGATGTCTTTATGTTTTGTACTATATATTTACCTTTATGTTTCTTGTTTAAGATTGATATGTAATGTACTGTTTAAGTTTGTTGTTTTCACTTTTCCATGATTTATATAGTAATAAAAATATTCTTATTTATATCTCGTGTTGTATTAGAGCGATTTGAAATGTGAATTAGTAACTTCAAATTAGTTACTTGGAATATTTTTTTATATATTCATTTTGTAGGAACTAACTACTTGTTAACTTAATTTAGATATCTGGCAGAGGTGCCAAGGGTAAGGAAAAAGTTGACACTACGAAACCAAAAAAGAATAGACAACCTCTGGCTTATAGATGACCCACAGGTATTCATATATCTGAGGGTCGGTTTGCTGACGCGACAGCACGACCCTTATATTCTAGGT
>NW_025862880.1:0-4546 GCF_002878395.1 Capsicum annuum
GACTCTGGAGTAAAAATTATTATTTTACTAAGTCTAAGTTCAATGTAGAGCACACCTTCATTATGCATGATAGTCTTCCTTCAACTAGTAGACTCTCTTGGTAATATTAAAATGAGTGGAGAATTGATGGATTAGCATTAATATTTACATAATAATATTAGTTTGCTTCATCTTCTAATCATACGTTGGAGGTCACTTTAGAATGTTATTAAGTGAATGACATTGATTATTATAATCCTTTACTCCATCAGTTTTATACAACCAATGCAGCATTTTGCTTTTGATAAACAAATGGTATGAAGTGACATTTACTCCTTTCATTTTCTACCCTTCAAAGGGGCATAAGGCTTTTGCACGTATTGGTGCATAAATGCACAAAATTATTGTAATTCATTTGGCCATTATTTGGCACATTGCATGGATGATTTTTCATCTTCCACTTCCCATTCATTTGTGTCTTTAATACTTAGTTAGTGGTGGTAAAATGTGGATATAAGTTTCATGTAACTTCCACTCTTTATTCCTTCATTATCCTACTCTTTATTTATTGTAACTCTTGTAAACTTTGTAACCTCTATTCTAATTATCTTCCCATTTATTCTTCCTATTCATTGCATGAAATATTTCTTCACATATAAATAAAGGTGTTCTTGCATGATTTTGGGAAATATAAGATAATATAGAGTTCACAAAAGTTAGTAAAAAAGAGAGTTTATTAGTTGAAGGGAAGTATTCTTTTTGTAGAGCTTTAAACTCAACTCTTGTTCAGAGTTATTAAGTTGTTCTTTGTGAGAAGACTGTTGTATCTTGGAGGGGATAAGTGAAGAAGATTACTATTGGACTGGTGAATTAATTTACTGCAGTGGGCTTGAATCTCCTTAAAGAGAGCGAGATAATTGTGCCTCAGTCGAAGAAGAAGAATAAGATAATTTTTATTTTTCTTCGCTTGTAATTTTTTAGTTGTAATATTATTGTAATTTCACCAACACATTGATATGTGAAAAAGACAGTATATCACTGGATGATGTTAATAATACATTAAAATCTAAAGAATTGAAGAAGAACTTTTCAGATAGCAGAATTGAGGACGAAAACTCGTGAGTATGAGAAGAATACAGTAGAAGGACTTTAATAGGAAAAAGTCTAATGGCAAATCGATGTCAGAGCATGGAAGCAGAACTGCTATGAGTAGGGTCACTAGACCTAAGCTAAAGGAGAAAAGATGAAAGCAAAATCTTGATTAGTCGACAAATATTGTTGACACTAGTTGTAATTATGATGACAGTGATTATGTAGGAGAAGTTTGTGCCATGACTTCTGATCATAGGCACAATTTTTGTGTTCTTGATTCTGTTGCAAATTTCCACATGTGTCCAAACAAGAATTGATTTACAACTTACAAGTAGACGGGTGGGAATATTTACCTAAGTGATGATAATCTGTTAGAGTTAGAGGGGATTGATAACATCACATTGAGAATGTCTGATGACATTATTAGAAATATTGAGTGTTAGCATATTCCTCTGAAAGGGAATTTAATTTCTCTTTCGACTTTGGATGATCATGGGTATAAATTTCACTCAGAGAATGAAAAACTTAAAGCTTGTAAAGGCTCTATGGTACTCATAAAGGGCAAGTTGCATTCTAGACTGTGTTATCTTCAAGCGAGTATAATTAAAGGGAAAGAAATTGTAGCTTCTAGAAAAAGTGATCTGAATCAGTCTCAATTGTGGCACTTGCGACTTGGTCATATGAATGACAAAGAATTATTTTTGTTGGACAAGTAGAACTAATTGGATGGTTACAAAATCAAGCTTTGAGTTTTTGTGAACATTGTGTATATGGTAAGCAAATACGAGTGAAGTTCAATAAGAAGACAGAGCACAAGACTAAGAATAAGTTAGATTATATATATTCGGACTTGTGGGATCCAAACAAAATTTCCTTCGACAATGTTGTCAAGTACTTTATAACTTTGATTGATGACTACCCAAGAATGGTATTGATGTATTATTTCAAAACAACAGATATGGTACTTCCAACATTATATATATATATTATAAAGCAAAGGACGCATCACCAGAAGAAGCCGTGTGGCAAGATATTATTGAGCAACGTGGCAATTTTTTGGACAAACTAAGAAGTGTTGTAATAAAAATTATAAATTAAAGAATATTAAATATTTGAATTTTAAAATACATTATTATTTTTAAAATAAAATTATTAATATATTATTTTTTTTAAAAAAAAATTATTAATTAACTTAAAAATTAAAACCCACAAGGAAGAGTTCTAAAGGAACTCTTATATCTCAGAAACTTATCGGTATAAAAAATAATGATATATATATATATATATATATATATATATGTTTCATTTGATTTAAGAATAAAAATATAATGATAATAGAAATAATAAATGAATAATTATAGTGGTAGTAACACTACGTAGTGCTATTAACAATAGTAGGGGTAAATAATAATAATAATAATAATAATAATAATAATAATAATAATAATAATAATAATAACAATAATAATAATATATGTTTACAATTATAATGATTTATATATTTAAATAAATATCGATTTGTGGTGTGGAACTTTAAAATTCATTAATAGAATTCATATTTTTAAATCATTGTTACCTTTTATAAAAAAAAAATCTCTTAACAAACAAAGAAAAGAAAAGAAAAGAAGAAACAACAGAATAGGAAAAAGTTTAAACAAAGTCTACATTTTACAATAATAATAATTAATAAAAATGACCGACTCGTCCCTCACCTTAATTACCGGATATAGATTACATTAACTTTGGATTCAAAATCAATTGGTTGTGACTCTTTCTTTTTAATAGCATATTTTTTGTGGCACAAAAATTATAATCCTCTTAAGGCTCCTTCTTATTAGTAATCTTAAACTTTTACTCCCTTATCTTTTGCTTTATTTTTTAAATTTATATTTATTCAAATCAATATTCTAATTAGTTAGTTTATTTGAATTTTGAATTCAAATTTAAACAAAAACTGAGTTGAAATAAATTTCTACCTTTTTAACTTCTCCTATATATAGTTCTATAATGATATACAATGTTAAGTTTTCTCTTCTTTCTTTTTTTAAAAAAGTTATTTGATATTGATCATCAACTTTCTTCACAGATTAATTTACTTCATTATTCATATTCTTCACTTAAAAAAAAGAAGAAGATATTTTAACATTTTCAATTTTTATATGCAGATGAGTAATGATGAATTTTCATGTTAATCTATTTTTCTATTAAATTCAGGCATGAATTCAAGTAAGTAATATTTTTCATTAGGATTTGTTGGTTTGATATTTGATAACAACAGATATATTCAACTACATAAATAAATAAATAAATTAAAAAAAAAACCACCTTCAGTGGAGAAGTTAAGTTCTCTTTTTGTTACTTCTTTTATATTATTATTTAACTAAAATAAATGCTCTCATTTAATATATGTTTTTTTTTTTTTGTGATAATTTATTCATCTAATATGATATTTTGATATTTTCGGTGTACTTATGGATTGACAATAAAGTGGAATAAATTTTAAACACCAGTTGAACTTGATGCTACTCTCAATGATAAATTGATAAATTTCAATAAGCAATCACTTATGACTTATATTTTCTTTTTCTTAGTCTTTTTGTCTTTATCTTACCTTCACTAAATTTTTATACATTTAATTTCTCTGAAAGCAGAAAAAAATCATAAGAGAAACGGACATCAAAGAATATTTCGATCAAGAAGAAGCCAAATCCATTAAAAACATCTTATTACAAATGTTGATGCGATAGAATATAAGGTTACAATATAATTTTTACTAAGATAAAAAAAGTACAATTCTCTTGCGCAATCATATTCATTATAAATAACAATACTCTAATTAATATTTTTTAACTGCCATTTTTTGGGATCCAAATATGAATTAATAATATTATTATATATAATTTTTAACTTTAAGAAATTATTAATAAAATTATTAGTAATCACAATAATAATAATAATAATAACAATAATATTAAAATAAATAAATAAACAATGGCAAAGATCATAATAGTACATATAAATAATAATACAATAATGATGTTTTAACCTTTTCATTTTATTCAAAAATAAAATAATTCTCCCCCTGTTCCTAAATAGTGGTGTTTAGTCTTTTCATTTTATTTCAAAATAAATGATGTTTTGACTTTCATATGAAGATACAAAATGGTAGAAATTGTGTTCAAGATACTATTTTGAATTATAAAACAAACATTGAATTGATAATTTAAAAGTTAAGTTTAAATATTTAATTTTAAATGAAATATATATATTTTTGAATTGAAAAAAAAGATAAAGAACCTATTCAAAATTGAATTTTAAAATATATATTTGAAATTAAAACTTTTTGTTAATTATTATTTTATTTTTACTCATATAGATTTGATTAAAGATGAGGAGGGAGTAATTAATAATATAATATCTTTAGATTGTTAATAATATAATAAAGAAAAGTATAAACATAACATGATTATTTTTT
>NW_025862881.1:0-1328 GCF_002878395.1 Capsicum annuum
ATATCGGATTTGGGTGAAATTCATATCGTTGGAAGGATAATTCAAAGGTATTTCATTTCATATAAATTAGGCCACCCAGTTCGTCCTGTACAAAGGAGTTATGGTCATTTGAAGTTGACCCTAAAAATCTATTTTGATAGGCCGAAGTAAAACGAGTATAACTCCTTACTCAGACATTGGATTTGGATGAATCCAATTGCATTGGAAAGAAGACTCAAAGATCTTTGGAAAGAAGACTCAAAGATCTTTCTTTTCATAGGTCGCATCTCTCCCAGTTAATTATATTAAGGTAGTTATGATCATTCGAAATTGACCCAAAAATTCGGCTGGCCTCAGTAGTTGTGTGCAGGAAATTTTCCTGCACATTTACTATTCCCAAATATCCCGGCCACCATTTTATATTTTCGAACGTGCTCGATTATATCTGAAACTTATCCATTTTTGGAAATCTTTATATCGTTGGAAAGCTTATTCAATAGCTTTCGTATGGAACAATCAACGGGCAAATTCCGGTATAAATAAAATAAAATAAAAATTAATTCCATATATATAAGACCAATACATGTACTTGAATATGAAAATACACGTACTTGAATACGGGGTGTTACAACATGTTCGTTAAGTACATCACGAAACAACAAAGGGACAAACAAAAACTTCAACCAAGGAACATCGCGTTTATGAAATATAAAGCAATTCAGAATAATACATACATTCAATATCTCGTACTTGCTAGATTTTTGTCTAATTGAATAGTTCTCCTCATAGTTTCGGTAGTGAGCTAAATTGTATGAGGTGTTCCATCATAAAGTATTTGATCAACTGATTTTTATTGATGTTCTTCTATTTCAATTGTCGGGGTCCTATCGGAAACAATCTCTCTACTTCTTCGGGGGTAGCGGTATGGACTGTGTACATTTTACCCTCCCCATACACACTGGGCTTCTTGTTGTTGTTGTTCTATTTCAATTGTTCTGCTTCTAAACATCTTGGATTATCACTCTCATACCACAACATTCTTCCTTTGCTGTTACCATTTTAACTATCTTATCGTACGACTTGAAGCGTGTGTTGCCATGCAAACCTTTTTTCTTCAAAGAGTGTTTAGCATGCTGGACTATGTAAGGAGTGATTGTCCTGACCAATGCATTGAGCATCCTATGAATTCTATCGATGGAAACCTTTAGACATCTTCATTCTTATCTGAATGAATGCTGGTTTGCGTCTGACGAGCTTAGGTTTTGGAGAAGATTGTTTCAACAGAATAATATATATGCCCCAATGTCTTAACTCAAGGTTTGAGTTCGAAGGACCAAGCATCCGCTAGA
>NW_025862882.1:0-1229 GCF_002878395.1 Capsicum annuum
ATTTATTCGTTGACTTATTTCAGCTAATTTATGAAGGCTTCAATTTATTTTATTTTGTCTATGAATTTTATTTATTCCTTAGATTTGAACTTATTAATTGAAAAGGAATACTAGATTCAAATATTGCAACAGATAATGTATCTATTGCAACAGATGACCCATCTATTGGAAAAATTAAACAGATTTAGACATATGTTGCAACAGGTAGGTGATCTATTGGAATTTATCAATCAGGTCTTCCCATTATTGCAACAGATGGAGTTTAGATAAAAACATCAAGATAATGCAATAGATGACATATCTATTGGGAAAAAAGAACAGATTTACACATATGTTGGAATAGATGGACTTTATCTATTGCAGCAGACAACACATCTATTGGAATAATCGAACAGATTTATACATATATTGCAACAGGTAGGTTATCTGTTGGAATTTATCAAACAGGTCTTCCCACTATTGCAACAGATGGACTTTAGATAACACCATCGAGATAATGCAACAGATGACCAACCTATTGCAACAGATAAACTATATATCAGAATAGGTAGGATAACTATTACAACGAATGGAGAATCTGTTGTATTATCAAAATTCAACTTTCATTGGACATAAAAAATTATCACTACGTGTAAAAAGGTTAAAGTGAATTAAATTGAAATAAAAAAGGCGCAACCCATCAACGGTGTTCAGTTCAAACACCTAAAATAAAATAGGCATCAAGTAAACATGTTCATTTTAAACACGTAAAATCAAATAGGCATCAAATGTGTCAGTTTCAGTCTGGCACATTTCTCTGACTTGTTGTCACTTGGCCCCCAACGGTCATTTCTTCCCCCAATTGTCTTATATATTCATCTTCCTCCTAAAATTTAACCCTAAATTCCCATATCTTCTTATTCATCATCATCTTCTTTTATCTATCCAAATTCTTCAAATTACTACTTTCATTTTTTCCAACTGACCTTGACAATGTCGAGCGCATCTTTCACAGTTTTTTGTGATAAAGATTTTTGATATTTTAAGTGCGGTCATGAAGCTCTGTTAAAGACTTCTTGGACTCAACAAAATCTGGATCGTAGGTTTTTTACTTGTAAGATTTCAAAGGTAATATTTTTTTTACTTAATTAGTTGATTAATTATTGACTTGTAATTATTTTGTAGTTGTGTTCTCTTTTTTGTAGAAATTGGGTGGATGCAATTACTTTGATTGGTATGAAGAATGATAC
>NW_025862883.1:0-4700 GCF_002878395.1 Capsicum annuum
ACTAAAAGGTATGTCTTCTAGGAATCAAGGGAAATGACTCGGCTAAAAGGGCACGTCTTCTAGGAGTGAAGGTGAATGACTCGACTAAAAGGTACGTCTTCTAGGAATCAAGACTTAAGTTAGGAAGTGCATTACCTAAGAAGCAAAATTCGAATTACCCAATCAAGGAAGTGTGTTTCCTTATCAATGGTGTTTGGATTATCAAAACAATGAAGTGCGTCTCCTTACCAAAGCTGCTTGAATTACCAAAACAAGGAAGTGCGTCTTCTAAAGATCTTGAATTATGAGTTTTACCATAGTTTTAATTACCAAACCTGTGCAGCAACCTTGCCTCTTGCATTTGTTGAGGTGAGAAATTATGGCCTTTGATGTTTAGGCTCTGAAATCCTTGATCTGAATGCAACATGTATTCCTATTACATACAAAGAAAAATTGTGAGTTTAAAAACATGGTGGCTAGTTTGTAGCTTTGGCTTTTAAGGTAACTACTCCTGCCCCATCACATTTAGCTTTGCTTCCAACCATTAGCATATGTCATTGAGTTGGTGTATCATTGACCCAAACTCAACTTATTAAGAGTGACTCTGAAACAAACACAGTATTTCTGTTTTGTCGTGTTTCTCAAATAAACCCTTTGAACCTTGGTATGTCCCTGAGTTCTCTTACTTCTCTGTTGACAAAACTTCCTGCATGCCCTTTTTTTGGGCTCACAATCATGTCTCTTTCATGTGTTAGCTTTTGTCTTGCTTTGTACAATTAAGAAGTTGGTAGCCAGTTTTGAAATCTTTTCTCACTTATTTTGACATGGACTTGACTCAAAGACAAGAAACCAAAAAAAGGAATGACAATTTTTGTTTTGATAACTGACTTAAGAAAGATAAAATTAAAATAAAGAGAAGAAAGAAAAGACAATGAATGTCCCCTTTTAAAACAAAGAAACGAAAAATTCATCTAAAAATGACAGTCAACACTAATGATTATGCCATGCATTTTGGATTAAGCAGCTTGATCTTTTCATCCAACCTTTCTACCTATTGTTGTTGAGTTAATGGCCTTGAAACTGAGTTGCTTTCTTAGGACAATTGCATTTAAGACCCCATTCGGCTAGTGGCGCCTTGAAGGGTTTTCGCCAACAAGCTTCTTTTATTTTCTCTCGGCTCACTATCGCCTTATGGTGCTCGTGAGGGTTTTCACCAATAAGAATCTCTCATTTTTATTTCTCTCAACTTACCATCGCCTTATGGTGCCCGTAAGGGTTTTCACCAGTAAGATTCTCTTATTTTTATTTCTCTCTTAATTCCCTATGCTGAGGAAGACAAATAGTTCCCAAACGCATCATCATATCCCTTGCATGCTCAGCCTTAACATCCTTAAAGATTGATTTGAAGGTCTTTCTTTGGTTGTAACTTGGCTTTTGGATAAGTTTAAAAAGAAAGGATGGCATGGGGCCTAAACGACACTTGAAGTGGGGTAGGACTTACAACTTTTAGAATCGACTCAAACAATGAGGATTAACTCATGCCTCAGTTTCTTTGGACTGGGTGACTCTAAATTATTTATTTGGTTGGACCGAGCCCTGAGTAGGGCAGCCTACGTATCTCACCCCGAGAGAGAAGAATCAGGTCATGCGTAGTTCTGGCAGCTTGTTCTTTCACTTGATTCTATTCTTTTTTCTTTTTTTTTTCTTTTGGGGATTTTTCAACTCTATTTTTCTTCACACTCTTCTTTTTTTTTTACACATTTTTTCTTTCTTTTCTTCTTTTTTTTGAACTTTTCTGACTATTGTTTTGCTCGACATTTTTCTTTCGAGCTTTGCTGACTATATTGATTCCAAAAGAGGTGTATGAAAGAAAATAAGAATAAAGCTCAAATAGGGTAAACAAAGGATGACACGATGTTTGAATGGCAGAATGAAATGCCATCGTCATATCAATCTTTGAAAATGCAAGTACATATCATGCAATATGAAAGTGAAAGATGAAGATCTTTGACATCTTTTACAGCATTAACTTTGACTGAGTCTGTGCATCACTATTTCTTCTGCATTTATATAGCATACAACTCCACTTTTGTTGCACATTCCTCACATTGAATGACTCATGATTTTGCGAAACTGATTTTCTTTTTGTTCACGCGGCCACTATTTGATCTAATTGAGACATGTCTTTTAATTGATGACCAAGTTATTCTTGTGATTCTCAAAATAAGTTCTTTAATTTTCAGGAAAGGCTTCAACTTGTCACCAAATTCCCCAGCACTCTATCTATTTTCTCAGATACTTTATTTTCCTAATTTTAACTCTCTGATCCAATGCTTCCTGATCAAGTGGATTTTAAGATCTGGCTGAAAATTTTGGCTAGTATGTCATATCACAAAGAATCAACATAAAATATACTATGTAAAGAAAAAAAGCAAAAAACACAAATTTAAAACATAAAGGAAAAGAGGACACTCCATTTAATAAAAATGAAAGATAGAAGGGTTTGAACATAAACGACAAAGGGACAAAACAAGATAGATCTCGAACTACAATCCTGAAATAATTCAAAAAACAGAAAAAAAAAAAAAAAAACTACCAGACCTCTTCCTAGTAGGGAGATGGGTGAATTCTCAATTGCTCAGCCTGACAACTTAGCCGCCGGTTTGCATATCAGCATGACTAGAGCTTCCCTCACTATCAATGTTCTGCACCATAATTGATCCATCATGAATCATATTTTTAATTTCTCTTTGCAAATCTCAACAATCTTCAATACTATGACCCTGAGCCTCAGAATGATACGCACATCGTGCATTAGGATCAAAATTTCTTGAACGTCGATTAAGGGTGTGCCCAAGGAGAGGAGTGATCATTCCTTCCTGTACCAATCTTTGAAAGAAACTGGCATATGACTCTTTAATTGGTGTGAAGCTATCTCTCGACTTCTGACTCATTTCATTGTTTGGCTTGGATAGAAAATCTGGCTTAGAAGGGTTTTAGTATGTTTGTGGAGTTAGAGGATGACTTTGGGGCGTTGGGGTATGCCATTGTGGGTAAGATGAGGGTTGAACATGTGGTTGTGCATTATATACTGGATATGGATGTGGAGGAACAGAGTATAATGGATTTTGGGAGTGATTATGTGGAGCCTGGGCATAAACTTGAGCTTGAGCCTGAGATCGACGACGACGTGGTTTTCTTGACCTTTCTTGCTGTCCAACTATAATTGTAGATGCATCTTCCTCATTCTTTTTCTCCCCAACACTTCCTGAACCCTTTTGAATTACTTGAGTAGTCGCTTTCAATGTTGCAAAACTCACAATGCAACCAATCTTAATTCCCTCTTCTATTATCTCCCCCATTTTAAGGACCTCAATGAACGGCTTGCCTAATGCAGGTAACAAGTGTTGATAATATGTTTCGTCCTACGCTTGAATAAACACCTCCACTATTTTGCTTTCTTTCATTGGCGGTTTTACTCTAGCAGCTTGTTCGCTCCATCTGATCGCATACTCCCTGAAACTCTCAGTATTCTTCTTTGTTATACTAGTTAGGGATTTTTCGTCAGGGATCAACTCCACATTATATTGAAATTGTTGCACAAATTCGTTATCTAGGTCATCCTAACTAATCCATTTGTCAATGTCTTGGTCAACAAACCATTCTGAAGCTAGACCTGAAAGACTTTCACCGAAATATGCCATGAGTAATTCTTCTTTCCCTCCAGCACCCTTTAGCTGGTTGTAATAGCGTCTCAAATATGCTATAGGATCGCCATGTCCATCATACTTCTCAAACTTCGACATTTTAAAACCAAGAGAAAGATGTACACCAGGAAACATGCACAGATCTTTATATGAGACACTTTTGTACCCCCCAAGTCCTTGCAAGATTTTCATAGTTAGTTCCAAACTTCTCAATTTTCTTGCTATTTCTTCTTGTTTTTCTTTCATAACAGGCTTCTCAGTGTTAGGAGTAAATTCAGGCGGTTGAGGGCAATCTTAAGGACCAGTCAACTTAAATGTAGGCTCGAGAGCATAATGTTGATCGCTAAAAATATTCAATGCAGGCTCTCTTGTAGAGTAGGGAGGCACAACTTGTGGATGAACATCAAAAGTAGGAGGTGGGGGTAGTGCCGGAAAAGCATGAACAACATCTGGAGCCGAGTATGTGGTAGTCTTGGATTGGGGAGTGAGGAAATAAACATTGGAAGTTGTTGGATAATGTTGCCCCGAAGTCGATCCTGATGCATGTGGTGGCATATCAACAAAAATGGGAAATTGTCCATGTGACACGGGAGGCAAACTAGAAAGATATTCCAGATTATCAGTGGGAACTGGAGGAGGCGGCAACCCATTAGCCCAAGCTTGATGCATTTCTATTATTTGCCCCCTTAATTTCCGAATCTCTTCATTATCTCCTACATTCTCATTCCCCGAACTCCCTATCTAATTAGTGACAACTAACTCGGTATCCTTGTTGGCCATAACTTCCTCTGTGACTTGGAGCAATATGGAGGACCAGCCAAAATGACCCAAACCAACCATCTTATACTAACTAGACAAGAGATGGCAAATGCGTTAGAGTTCAACGATTTTTCAAAACCTCTTTTTATTTTTATTATTATTTCTTTTGAAAAAAAAAATCACCGAACCCTAGAAGAGCGCCTATTCTCACCCTAAAAAGGGAGAATCAGGTGTGCGTAGTTCGTGAAGTCTTGC
>NW_025862884.1:0-1192 GCF_002878395.1 Capsicum annuum
CCAATGTCTGAGTAAGGAGTTATACTCGTTTTACTTCAGCCTATCAAAATAAATTTTTAGGGTCAACTTCAAATGACCATAACTCTTTGCTCCGATATTGGATTTGGGTGAAATTTGTATCGTTGGAAGATAATGTAAAGGGCTTTCATTTCATATAAAGTAGGCCACCCAGTTCGTCCTGTACAAAGAGTTATGGCCATTTGAAGTTGACCCTAAAAATTTATTTTGATAGGCTGAAGTAAAACGAGTATAACTCCTTACTCAGACATTGGATTTGGATGAAACCAATTGCATTGGAAAGAATACTCAAAGATATTTCTTTTAATAGGTCACATCTCTCCAATTTCATTATATTAAGGGAGTTATGATTATTCAAAGTTGACCCAAAAATTCGGCTGGCCTCAGTAGTTTGTGTGCAGGAAATTTTCCTGCACATTTACTATTCCCAAATATCCCGACAACCGTTTTATAGTTTTGAACGTGCTCGATTATATCCGAAACCTATCCGTTTTTGGAAATCTTTATATCGTTGGAAAGCTTATTCAATAACCTTCTCATGGAACCATCGACGGGCTAATTCCGGTATAAATAAAATAAAATAAATTAATTCCATATAAATTAGACCAATACACGTACTTGAATATGCCAATACATGTACTTGAATACGGGGTGTTACACTTTTGTGACTTTTTCCACTCCCTTAAAAGCCAAACCCATGTCTTTTTTGCTTCCCAAAGGGTATTATAAAAGACCCAAAGCCCCAATTCATAGCATAATCATAAATTCCACCCAAAATAAATCAAAGAGGCGATTTCTTTCTTCTTCAAGAGCATATTTCTTCCTCAAGAGCATACGAGGTTTCTTTAAGAAAGTCTAATTCCCAAGAAGATTCCTTCAAGGCTTCTAATTCAGGTATGTGGGATATTTATCAATGGGTCCCTTCCACTCATTAAGTCCCAAGAACTCTCTAAAATTTCAAGTGTAAAACTCATTTCTCTTTCATGGGGTTCTAAGTTAACCATGAATTTTATGAATCATCTCTCAATTGTTTTGATTCTAAGCCATGAAAATATATTTCCTCATGATAATTATGTTTCCATATATTTGATAATGAAAATGTTTCATCAAGATTACTTATTAAAATTTTAGGTGTTATTCATAAAGTTACTATACTATGGATTGTTCAATATTT
>NW_025862885.1:0-7243 GCF_002878395.1 Capsicum annuum
CCGCCAAGGCTATCACCTATGTTTACATAGGCGCCGCGTAGGCTATCACCTATGTTTACATAGGCGCCGCCTAGGCTATTTCCTATGTTTTCCAGTGGCCATGGGCAATTGGTTAGGCGACGCTTATCACTTTGAAGGTCCATAACTTCTTGCTCAGGTGTCATATTTTAGCCAAATTGGTTTCATTGGAAAGCTAACTCGAATACCTATCATTTGACACATAGTAGGCTTCCTAATTCGACATATATACAGAGTTATGGTCGATGGAAAATGACACATTTTACAACGTTCACTAAAACTTAGTCGATCAAAATTATTTCAACTCGTCCTTGAGTTGAAGGACCTCTATGGTCTAAATTCAAGCTTGAGTGGATTCACATGCTACACAATAATTAACTTGCCATATTGGCATAGGATTTTATGGCTTTAGGATTAACAACGCATCGAAATCATGGTCTATATTGTAGCTCGAATTGCGGGGGGTTACATTATCCCCTCCTTAGGATCATTCGTCCCCGAATGATGATGCAGGACACAGACAGACACGATTTCAAGCATAATAAAGGACTAGGAAAGATAAGATAGGATTAGTACCTTCTGTCTCCTCCTCCATCGAAGTAAATAAATTGGGATATCTAATTCTCAAGTCATCTTTTGACTCCCAAGTTGCTTCTTCGACTTTCTGATTCCTCCACAGCACCTTTACTGAGGCCACTCTTTGCTCCTCATCTTTCGAACTTGGTGATCTAAAATTTCGACGGGCCCTTCTTCGTAAGACAAGGAGTCTGTCACTTTGATACCCTCTACTGGCAATACCATAAAATGATCTCCAATGAATTTCTTCAATATGGATACATGGAATACCGAATGAACGGAACCCAAACTTGCAAGCAATTCTAACTCATATGCAACTGTACCAATCTTTTTTAGAATCTGATATGGCCCTATATAACGAGGGCTCAATTTACCTCTTTTTCCAAATCGTATAACTCCTTTCATAGGAGAAACCTTGAGAAACACCCAATCACCAATTTAAAACTCTAGTTCTCTTCTCCGAACATCGGCATAGGACTTCTGACAACTCTGAGCAGTCTTGATTTATTCTCTAATGATCTTCACTTTGTCCATCGCCTGATGAACAAGATCAGGCCCATACAACTGAGCCTCACCCACTTCATACTATCCTATCAGAGACCTATATCTCCTCTCATACAAAGCCTCAAAAGGAGCCATATTAATGCTGGCATGGTAGCTAATATTGTAAGCGAATTCAACCAGTGGCAGGTGATCTACCCAACTACCTTTGAAATCAATGACGCATGACCTCAACATATATTTGAGGGTCTGAATTGTAAGCTCACCTTGACCATCCGTCTGAGGGTGGAAAGTTGTGCTCAAATTCACTTGTGTACCTAAACCCTTCTGAAAGGATCTCCAAAACTGAGATGAAAACTGCGTACCTCTATCGGATATAATGGACACTAGTTCCCCATGCAATCGAACTATCTCCTCAATGTAAATCTTAGCATAAACCTCTCCCAAATAATTTGTTCTCACAGGAAAAAAGTGGGCTGACTTGGTCAACCGATCTACAATCACCCATATAGAATCATACTGATTTTGGGATCTCAAAAGTCCTGTAATGAAGTCCATGTTTACTATCTCCCACTTCCATAAAGGTAGGGTTATCTATTGGGAATTACCACCTGGCCTTATGTGTTCTACCTTCACTTGTTGACAGTTCAAACACTTGGACACAAAATCAGCTACATCACATTTTATGTTATTCTACCAATACAAGGTTTTCAGATCCTGGTACATCTTAGTAGATCCTGGGTGAATGACATACCTCGAAGTGTACGCCTCATTAAGGATTCTTTCCCATAGCCCGTCAATATTCGGAATGCAAAACCTACCCTAAAATCTCAGAATACCATCACCACCAATTTCAAACGACATAACTTTTTGTTGACCCACATCTTTATTGATTTGCATCAAGATGAAATCTTCAACCTGCTTCTCCTTAACTTTAGCACAATGAGATAACTTAGATAACTCATGAATAATCACCTCTCCATCTTCGAAATCTAAGAGTCACACTCCCAGATTTGCAAGGCAGTTAATATCCTTCACCATTTCTTTCTTTCCTTCTTCTACATAAGAAAGGCTGTCCAACAACGTGCTGAGGGTGTCGGCTACAATATTTGCCTTGCCCGGATGGTAATACAGACTCATATTGTAGTCTTTCAAAAGCTCCATCTAACGCCTCTGCCTGAGGTTCAATTCTTTCTGTGAGAAAACATACTGTAAACTCTTATGGTCAGTATAAATATCAACATGCACTACATAGAGATACTGCCTCTAGATTCTAAGTGCAAACACCACGGCTGCTAACTCCAAGTCATGAGTGGGGTAATTGCACTCATGCACCTTTAACTGCTTAGATGCATAAGATATCACCTTACCACGCTGCATCAATACACAACTAAGTCCCATACGGGACGCATCACAATAAACCACAAAATCATCTACACCCTCGGGAAGGGTCAAAACAGGAGCAGTAGTCAGCTTGTCCTTTAATTCCTCAAAACTATTTTCACACAAGTTAGACCACACAAACTTCATCTTTTTCTGAGTCAGTTTAGTAAGCGGAGAAGCTATGGAAGAAAAAATCTCTATGAACCTTCTGTAATACCCCGCCAAATCCAGAAAGCTCCGAATATCTATTGGAGTGGTCTGGGCCATTTTCTCACTACTTCAACTTTCTGGTATGACCCAGGAAGGCAATAGCGTCTAACCAGAATTCACACTTAGAAAATTTAGCATACAGCTGATGATCCTTAAGGGTCTAAAGAATAATTCGGAGCTGATTGGCATGATCCTCTTTAATCTTAGAATAGATCAGAATATCATCAATAAATACAATGACGAAAAAGTCAAGAAACTGGCGGAACACTCTATTTATAAGATCCATGAAGGCTGCAGGGGCGTTATTCAACCCGAAGGACATGACTAGAAATTCATAGTGACCATATCGGGTTCGGAAGGCTGTCTTAGGTATAACTGACTCCCTAAGTTTCAAATGATGATAACCTGAACAAAGGTCTATTTTTGAAAAACACTTGGCACCCTGAAGCTGGTCAAAAAGTTCGTTAATCCTAGGAAGAGGATATTTATTTTTAATCATGACCTTATTTAACTGACGGTAGTCTATGCACATCCGAAGGGACCCATCCTTCTTTCGCACGAAGAGCACGAGTGCACCCCATAGGGAAATACCAGGAAGAATAAAACCTTTGTCTAGGAGGTCTGCAAGCTATTCCTTTAACTTCTTTAGTTCTTCAGGAGCCATTCTATATGGCAGAATAGAAATAGGACGAGTGCCTGGTAACACATCAATGCCAAAATCTATCTCCTTATCAGGGGGTATCCCTGGGAGATCTTCAGGAAAGACTTCTGGGAATTCATTTACTACAGGGCCTGACTGTAGAGGAAGGTTTTCAACTTTTGAATCTTTTACTCGGATTAGATGATACATGCAACCTTTGGAAATAAGCTTTCGGGCTCTAAGATAAGAGATAAAGTGACCTCTAGGTTGCACAAAACTCCCTGCCTATATAATTGATGTCTCATTTGGGAAAAAAAAGTGACCTTTGGGGTTCTGCAATCAAGGGCGGCATAACACGAATGAAGCCATTCCATCCTAAGGATGGCATCAAAATCCATCATATCTAGTTCTATAAGGTCTACCACAGTTTCCCTACTATGAATAGACATGATTCAACTTCTATAAATCCTTCTAGCAACAACAGAATCACCTACAGGAGTAGAAACAGAGAAGGGTTCTATAGTAACTTCGGGCTCAAACCCAAAACTAACAGCCACATAAGAGTCACATAATATAAAGTAGACCCGGGATCAAGCAATTCATAAACATCACGAGAAAAGATTCGTAACATACCGGTGACAACATCTGGTAAAACTTCCGCCTCTTGGCGATTAGTCAAAGAATATAACTGGTTTCAACCGCTTTCGGCAGCTGAAGAGGAACCCTTAGGAAAAGGAGCTGTGGAGGCAGCTTGGGACATAGCCCCTCCCTCCCCCCTCCCCCCCCATATTTACTCCAGCAAGAGGACAATTTCTTTGAAGGTAACCCACTTTGCCATATGTATAGCAGTTTTTCCCCTCAAACCTGCACTTCCCTAGATAATTCCTTTCACAAACCTCACACCGTGGATGAGTACGACGCTGCTGGGCCACACTGCACTGAGACTGTGTACCTAGAGCTTTAGACCCATGAGGAGTCTGAAAACTCTGAGTTTTTCTATCTGTCGGTGGTCTAGGTGCTGGGGAACTAGCTGCTAACTGTGCATTATTCCAAAACTTCTTTTTCTTCGACCAATTATTACCCCAGTTACCACTCTGTGGCTGACTCTGGTGCTAGTCCACAGATCTAGCTCTCTTAGCCTGTCTTTCTTTCTCTCTAGATTCAACAATCTTTTTCTTCTTCTCTTCTACCTGTTGCGATGAACGGTCAGTCAAGCAAAGTCTAACTCCTTATTCAACATAGCCCCCTGGCACTCAAGTACCAGGTTATCATTAAGGCCAGATGCAAATTTCCTCATTCGGGCTCTCATACTACTAGTCAACTCTGGTGCATAGCGGGCTAGTTTATTAAACTTCAAAGTGTACTCCTGGACACTCATACTGCCCTGTTTCAAATTCATAAAATCTTCCGCTTTGGTCTCCCTCAACTCCAGAGGAAAGAATCGATCCAAGAAAGCTTCCACAAATTCGCCCCAAACTGTGGGCTCAGCACTTTCACCTTTTTCATCTTCCCAGTCGGCATACCATAGATTCGTAACGTCTTTGAGATGATAGGTCGCTAACTCTACCCCTTCAACCTCATCCACATGCATCACCTTAAGGATTTTTTCCATCTCATCCATGAACTCCTGTAGATCTTTCTCAACCTTGGTGCCAGTGAACTTAGATGGGTTCATCATCATGAAATGTCCGACTCTAGTAGCCTCAGATGTAACAGATACAGACCCAACATCTTTCGATCATTGAGCCTGGTTAGCTACCAACCGTGTCAGCATATAAATAGACCGTCTGAATTCTGCATTTGAAATATCTCCCTGAGAAGTTGGACGACGGTTGGCATTAGTCTGCGGAGCCTGAGGTGGACTGGTTAAGACTGGAGGGACTCCTGGAGTAGGGACAAATTCTGGAGTGTGAGCCCTATTACGAGTCCGCATCCTATGGGTGGGACGAACCTCATCTCCCTGAGCATTCTGATCGATGATACAACGTGGAGGCATAATTGTGTTTTTGAAACATAAATGATCATTAATTAGGGGACAGTTCAGACTCTGAAGCACGAACTAAATCATAAAGAAGGGAAATATTTCCTTAATGCCTAGCAGCCTCCTTCTTATAAGTGTGGTGCGCTACACACCCATAAACAAGACTCTACCTGACGTGATTTTGCAGAAACCCTGGGACCATGAACCGCGCTTTGATACCAAGCTTCTCACGACACAAACTTAGGCCTGGCCGTGACGAGCGTTTCAAACCATGAAGGCCCGAAACACCCCTATCTGTCTGGTAATCATGCACCTAATTCATATGATTAAAGTAATGTGGAAAAACACAATAATTTGGAAACATGGTTATAAATATGAAAGGAAACAATAATGGGGAGATAAGGTTCCCTCAACATCAATTAAATCTAAACAACTGTCTACGAAAATATCTAACAAGTGACTAAGTCAAGTAACCATTTATAAACTGGGACAAGGCTCCCAGTAGACCCTAAAGCTGAATATAAGAGAAAATGACTGCAGGACATAAGACCTTCCAAAACATAGAAGGCTTACCACTTGTCTCTACTACTTTTTCTGAAAGATCTATTAATTCTCTTGACCCCTAGACTGGGCCTCTAAACCTGAGAGGTTGGAGGGGGGAGGGGGTCAGCACAAAAGTACTGGCACGCATAGATATCAAAACAAAACATAATATTTTTACAAAATATAATTGAGAGCCATTATAAATCAATTTTGTATCAAACCATTTGAAAGCATATAGGTGTAATGCAATAGTTTTCTCAACTATCAATGAAATGCAACTGAGCTAGGTGGAATACCCTACATAATTTACACCAACTTTCAAACCTTAGTTGCCGCTGAGATTAGAGTATAAGTGAGGGAGAGACTCACAAGATCACATAGCATGGTGTCTCGACCCAATGGTAGTGCCTAAGATCACTTAGCCCGGGCTCCTACCTATAGTCCCAATTTGGGAATGACATAAAGTCAAGTACACAAGATCACTTAGCCTGGTACCAATATTCCGTGTCAGCAAACACGTTTTTCCAGTAATGAGCCCTTGTGTCTCAAACACCTTCTTCGAGCATCCATCTTTCTTATGTAAAATCAATGCATTCAAATTTCATTTTATTCAATCACATATCGTATCCTGAAGTGTATCGTCATACCCGACTTGCAAGTCATCAACGTCACATCCACTTATGATAATCATGTAAAAACCAAGGTGCTTCATCATTTACAAGTGGTGAACAATAATTATTTCAAATTCATGCTCTCTTTTGTTGGTCACAATATGATATAGGGTATTAAGACATTATCATGGGAATTTGAAAGCAATTTATCATTCATATTTATAAAACTTCCATGGAAAATCTTAAATCACATATGCATGGTTTCAACCATTGAAGTATATAGGCAAACAATTCCCATGACATAAAGAAAAATGACTTAGAAATCATATTGAAAGCAAGTTATTAGCATTTGATTGAAAACCCTTATTTAAAAGCATGCATGTTCATAAAAACTACACCCATGAGATTTTAGGATAACCCCACGTACCTCTATTTCCAAGGATAATAGATGTTTCTTGAAGCTTGCGGATTGGTGATTCCAAATATGTAATTATCTTTGAAAACCTATGGTCAAATCTTGAGCTATTTGGGTTTTTATTTTGAAACCCTAAGGAGAATCTTTTAGCACTTTTGATGAATGCATATGTATTTTTGGGGTCCTTGGAACTAAATCTCGTGTTTTAGGGCTAAGTAAGGGTGGAAAAGGACCACTTTGTCCCAATACGGAGTGTTTAAGTCACTAGATTTCTTTACATAGGCGTCGCCCATCCCATTGCCTATGTTCACATAGGCACCGCCAAGGCTATCACCTATGTTTACATAGGCGCCGCGTAGGCTATC
>NW_025862886.1:0-2952 GCF_002878395.1 Capsicum annuum
TGTATTTTGTGATTTAAAATTAGGCTTGATCACCGTGAAAGGATTTAAGCTACTTTAGACACTAGTAGAAAGATTTATAAGGATTATAACTTGAATCAATGAGTATGGTAATTAAGGAGAATAGTAAGTTAAGGGATACTCGAGAAGTGTGCTAAGCTTGAAAGTAAGAAGTCACATTGACTAAGGCCTGGTAATTCTATCCTGATTTATGAGTTATATGTACATATTCCAGACTTCATAGTAGTGTAAATGTTGTGATTTCCTCAGTAGGATGTCTCGTGTAATCTATACCTAAGATTCGTGGCTCCCTATTACTGCTAGAACTTCTTTAGAGAGAGTATTGAAGAGATACTCCAGATTGAGTATAAGTTTCCAGTATAGTTAAGTCTATGTGGCCAGCAAATCAGTTTAGCAGTCAGATTCAGATGACTTATTTTCTCGTCTCTTTATTTAAGCATGCTACCCAAAATCTCAGATATGTTACTATTCCAAGGTAGAGATACTAGTATTTGCGAGTATAGCTCAATTCATGCGTCATGTACTAGATTCAGAGTCCAGATGTTCAGATATGATTAAATTTGTCGGTGCCTAGTGCATCGCCTCAGTTTTCTAAGCATCTTAGTGAATTGAGCATTCATAGAGGGACATAGGGTCCCAAAGGGGAGATAACCCATTCAGTTGCATGCATAGATTCTTATAACAAGCTCCGCACCAGTTATCATTGTGTATTCAGTCATACGTTCATATGTCAGTTCAGTCAGATATACATGCATTAGAAATGCATGTCCAATAGAAAAATTTCACCTTATCAGCGTATTCAGTTCTGTGTTCACGAGAACAACTCAGTAACAAATCCATGCATCAGGTGTGCATGTTAATTATGAGAACCCAGGTTATGAGTAGCTTCAGTCGTGTATTCCATGCATCAGATATGCATGTTCGATATAAGAATTCAGAATATCAGTAGTTCCAGCCATATGGTCATGTTTCAGATTAGTGTATTCTTTATTAGAGGACATGTCATGTCCGCGTTATTCCATACCTTTAAGGCTTCAACAAGTTCCTATCCATCATTCGAGGACGAATGATCCCAAGGGGGAGATAATGTAACACCCCATACTTTCAGACTTGAACGTAAATTGTTATTTCTACTTGTACACATTCCAAAAACCATAAATCTATTGTGAATATAGTGTTTTAGTCAACTGTGTGGTGTATAAATCTAGTTGAGCATGAATTGAGATCATAGAGGTCCCCTAACTCAAGGATGAGTTGAGAGCTTTTCCATCGATTGAGTTCTAGTAAGCGTCAAAACTTGGGTCAACTTCAATCGGTCATTACTCTTTGTATATATTGAATTAGAGAGCCTACTATATATCAAATGAAATATCTTCGAATTATCTTTCCAACAATACCAATTTCGCAAAAATCCAACACCCGAGGAAGAAGTTATGGCTTTGCAAAGTGAAGTGTGTCGTGCAGCATAAGGTGTGCGACGCACACCCTAACTTATGCCATAAGGTGTGCGACGCGCAACCTAATGTGTGCGATAAAGAGTGCGCTGTACAACCTATATTATGCGATAAGGTGTGCGCCACATACATTACTAATCAAGTGACTTAAACACTCCGTTTTTGGGGAAAAATGGTCCTTTTCCCACCCTTATTTAGCTATAAACACGAAATTCAGTCCCCAAATACCCCAAAATACACCTTAATTCATTAAAATTGCTCAAGATCTCTCCTCAGGGTTTCAAAATAAAAATCCAAGCAACTCAAGATTCAATCGTCGGTTTTTGAAACTAATTGCATATTTGGAATTCCCAGAACGTAAGCTTCAAGAAAAACCTATCATCTTCGCATATAGAGGTACGTGGGGTTATCCTAAAATCTCATGGTCCTTTAATTTCATGTTTTACAATGGGGGTTTTAAAACTACAAATATAATCATGTTTTGAACGTTTCTATAATATTGATTTGGTCTTTAGGCCTATTTTCGAAGTGATTTGACATATTATATATGTATATGCATGTGTTTCGAAAAGGTGTTAATTTGAGAGCATGAATTATATGGAATACCTCTCTTGATGTGAATTTGTTTTAAATGTTCATAAGATATAAATTGATTGAAAACATCTTGAAAAGCATGAAATGAAATGTTTTGAGAATTAATATGATTTTGACTTGAAAACGAGAGGGCTATTTGTGTTGAAACATGTTGAATACAATGGTTGAATGAGAAGAATGATGTGATATTGATGGATTGGAAGTCGGGTATGACGATACCCTACAAAATATGATATGTGATTGAATCAGATGAAATTTGAATGCATTGATTTTATATGAGATAGGTGGATGCTCGAAGAATGCATTTGAGTGTAAGGGCTCATTGCTGGAAACTGTGTTTGCCAACATGGGAATTTGGTACCCTGCTTTGTGATCTTGCGTACCTGACTTTATTTCATTCCCAAGTTGGGACTATGGTTAGGATCCCTGCTTTGTGATCTTGTGCACTACCATTGGGTCGGACACCCTGTTGTGTGATCTTGTGTGTCTTCCCCTCACTTATACTCTAATCTCGGCAACAACTGAGGTTTGACAGTTGTTGTAAATATGATATGTAGGGTATTCCACCTTGCATTACATTGCTGTTGAAAACAATTACATTACGCCTATGTGTTTTCAAATGATTTGATATGAAACTGCTTTATAATGGCTCTCAACTATATTTTGTAAAAATATTATGTTTTGTTTTGGTATCTCTGTGTACCAATACTTTTGTATTGACCCCCCTCCCTCCCAGGTTCGGAGGCACAGTCTTGGGGTCCAGAAATCAGTAGATTCCTCAGACAGATTTGCAGAGTCACTTGGTGAGCCTGCTATATTTCGGAAGGCCTGATATCTAGCAGTTTCATTTATCATTTATTAGTTTTGGATCTACTGGGGGCCTTGT
>NW_025862887.1:0-1372 GCF_002878395.1 Capsicum annuum
TTTTACATGCTATCTAATTGAAACATACTATGAAAATCGATAGCACATAATTTTTTAGAGATTCTTTATCTTGAAATCCTGAGAGAAGTGCAAAAGGAATACTACATGAAAGTAAAATTTACGGAGACAATATCTAATTCAATAAATGGTTATCTTTGAATTCTGGGATTTAAGATTTTCAATTGAATTAGTGACTTCTTTGAGAAGCTCTATAAAGTTCAAGACATATCTATCTATATATAATAAGTTCTATTGAGTAAGTGATGTGCAACAAAAAGAAAAACAAATGTTTACACTTGTAAGTGAATAACATGTCAGACTTTAAGGGGAAAATATCATGAACGCACAAATATGCTATTGCACTTCAACAAATATGTTATTATAAATGGGTTAGAAAATATGTTGACAATGGTTAGAGAAAACAAAGAAAGACGAAAAATAAATAAAAGAACAATTACCCGAACGTAAAAAGAGATTCAACATTTTGGAGGCAAAGATCTGTAATAAGATGAATTCAAAAGGCAGTAAAATATTATTGATACTTAAAGAAAGAAATCTTTATTGCACCAAGAGCACAATGTATTAGTACTGAGAAAAAGATTGATTCTGTTGAAAGATTTTTAAGATGCAAGATGTTTCCTACATCTACCAAGGTGACAGGATAACAACATAACAAAGTTGTCATATCATAAGCTATTGCAAAGGCAATAGTATATTCACCAATCGAGCCAAAATTCACATGGAACTCTCATCATCACAGTCAAATATCAAGTTATCCCCATATCAGGGCACTCTGACATTATAAATCACAATGAGCATTAACTTGAGAAATATTGTAACTTCTTTATCTCTCATCAAAGGATACATTATTATTCCAAAAAAAGGCCTTTTCAAATAAACCCTTTATCCTCTTCGAAAGTAAAGGTTCTTAGAACTCACCACGAATGGATAGTATCAGTGAAAGCGAATATATTAATGTGATTAATGAACTAAGATTCTAAGAATGCTTACAAATTTTCTAAGCAAATACATATATAAAGTATATTTGGATGAGTCAATGCGCAGAAAAGCACTATAAATGTGACAATCTCTTGTGTGTGTGTTACTACATAACACATATTGACTTATATTTCCACTAATATTTTGAGAGTTTGATACCCGCTGGATTTTAATCATAGCATACTCAAATATTAATATTTCTAAAAAGTCTCCACAAATGCATGTATACTACTGCTATATATGTGGTTGAACCCTCTAATATAAGACCAAATGCACTTGTCCTATAATATTTCTTTAAGAAGAATCGGAAAAAATATTCCTTTTTTAATATTGCTAAAAACTCTTAGCAGATGCATGTTTACTACTGCTATGA
>NW_025862888.1:0-1153 GCF_002878395.1 Capsicum annuum
ATCTATAAAAATGAATGAAGGTGTAGAAATGAAGATCTTTGGTAAGAGATGACATAGAATTTTAAAAAGTCTGTAAGGAGCTAAAAGACCATTTTTCTCATAGCTGTCCAAAGTTTAGACAATTTGAGACAATTTTAGATTCTAGGGATGCATTCTCATTTTTATGTTGATAGGGATTCAAATTTGATGAATGAACAGAGGAGTGTATGAGTAACAGTATCTTACCCATTCAGGTGTCTAAGAAATGTCCTGGACTTTATAGTATGATAGAGGGTATAGCTACTGTGGTGATCCAAAAGTTTTTTGGTCCTGATGTAATTATGTTCTCTCTCACTCTCTCTTTCTCTCTCTTTCTACACATATATATGTATCTTGGATGCTTACGTACTATATTACATTTTCAATTGAGAACAATGGGGGTGAAGAGCTTTTCAAAGTTGAGGTCTATAAAGCCTTAATGGGAATTTTCTTGTTCCCCATTGTAAGCATAAACTCTAAGCTGCTGTTGAATGAAGAACAGAAGGTGATCAAGATACAAGACACCAGATACATTCAACAAGTTTTGTATCTTGTGTCTTGTATCTTGATAACCTTCTAGTCTTCATTCAACAACAACTCAGAGTTTGTGCTTACAATGGGGAAAAATAAAATTCCCATAGGCGGCTTTATAGACCTCAACTTGGAAAAGCTCTTCACCCCCATTGTTCTCAATTAAAAATATAATATAGTACGTAAGCCTATAAGATACATATATATGTATAGAAAGAGAGAGAGAAAGAGAGAGAGAGCATAAATACATCAGGGCCAAAAAACTTCTGGATCGCCACAGTAGCCATACCCTCTATCATATTATAAAGGGCAGGACATTTCTTAGCTACCAGAATAGGTAAGACACCGTAACTCATACACTCCTCAGGGCATTCATCAAATTTATATCTCTATCAACATAAAAATGAAAATGCATCAGTAGTTTCTAAAATTGTCTCAAATTGTATAAATTTTGGATGGCTATGAGAAAAATGATGTTTTAGCCATTTATAGACTTTTTAAAATCTATGTCTTTTCTTACCAAAGATCTTCATTTCTGCACTGTCGTTCATTTTTATAGATAACATTTATTTCTATACAGAAGAGATCTTCATTTTTACTCATA
>NW_025862889.1:0-2145 GCF_002878395.1 Capsicum annuum
TGCTGACCCCCCTTCCTCCTAGGTACTGAGACACAGTCTAGGGGTCCAGATACTCAGTAGAGTCTACAGACAGGGTTGTCTCAGAGTTCAGTTGGTGATCCTTCTTTGCTTTGGAAGGCCTAGTCATTTATGTATTTATTTCAGTATGGTTTTTGGTCTGCTGGGGGCCTTGTCCCAATTATTCAGATAGTATGTCAGTAGAGATTTCGTAGACTGTTGCAGATGTTTATTAAATATTGTTGGGCATGTTTTCAGGCCTTTAACTATTTTAAATTTTTGACCATGTTTCCGTGTTATTGTGTCTATTCTGTATTACTTTGATCATATGAATTATGTGCATGATTACCAGATAGACAGAGGGCATTCCAGGCCTTCGGGTTTGGAAATGCTCATTTCAGCCAGGGCCCCAGTTTGGGTCATGACAAACTTGGTATCAAAGCACGGTTGATGGTCCCAGGGTATCTGCGAAATCGCATCGGGTAGAGTCTTGTTTATGGGTGTGTAGCACACCACACTTATAAGCGGGAAGCTACTAGGCATTTAGGAATGTCTCTCTTTCTTCATGTTCTAGTTCATGCTATAGAGTCAGAATGTTCTTCCTTCATACTCTAATTCGTGCTATGGTGTAACCCATACAAAAACAAAAGTTATCCTAATTTCTTCCTCACTCTCGTGTTCCAAATATTCTTCGAATCTAGCAGAATTTCAAAAGTGCCACAAAGGATGGGAGAGGAGTTCCCTATTGTAAAACTGTGACCTCGTTCTTCTGAGGCATTCAGTTAAGACAAGAGTAAGATGTGTATTCTTGAGTCATTAAATATTGTGTATCAAGCTTCTATCTCTTATAATCGTGATATCATTGTGTTGTTGAAAACAAAAGTCTAGTGAAGTTGTGTGAGGCCTATTTTTATTCATTAGTATAGGTTCCTTGTCATTTATCTTATTATTCTTCAAAACACAAAAATCAAAGTCTAGTGAAGCCGTGTGAGGCCTATTTTGATTCACTAGCAACTTGTTGTTCATCTTGTCGTTCCTATGTTTGTTGGAACTGTATTTCCACCCGACGAGTAGTATAAGTTAGAGTATCGGTGTCATGACCTATAGGTAGTGAAATTAGACCAAAAAGTTTATGATATGAAGTCACAAGGTTAGAGGTCAGAGTAAGGGTGACTTTTGTGATTAAATATTTAGAGTTGAATCACCGTTGATTGAGAATGATTTACCCTTTCGTGGTAGTATAGTAATATGGTGGTACCATTTATGGAATGTATGGTAGTCCATGGAGAAAGTTTTGACTCAGAATGTTATTTGTTTTCTTTCTTTCAAAATAGAGAAAGATCCCAAAGTGGATATTTAAGGTGGTTATAGAAACCCCTTATAGGATATGAATGAAAATGGCTAGATTAGCCAGTAGGTTGTAAGTATAGACTCATTGTCATATGGGGTATTTGAAGGTAGTCTAAATGCCTACTGGGGTAAGTGTATGAGAAAGCCGTAAAAGTAGATAAGATTGTATGGTTATAATATAATCTTAAGGTTGATCATGTCTATTATGTGACCTTACCCCTTGACATTCTTCTCATTGGTAGTTGTAAACTAATACTACTTGTGAGAAAGTATGTAGTAGATTTTTGAAGTATTTGCGTAGAATATCCCAATTTGAAGGATTTTTATAGTTATATTATGTGCACTCTTCATTGGTGGTAAATGATTTATGCTAGACTATAGGCTTGAATTTAAATGGTGTGGTGGTGAATAGTAGCAAGAGATTGATGATACATGTTTCATGGGATTAGATTTGTAAGCTTGATGTGTTGAAATAGTACATGCTAATGGATTATAACAAGGAAAACTGTAAGGTCATGATCGATTATTGTGGTTATGAAGTTCTAGTGTACTAGTGTTTCTTGATGTTTATTTCATAGTTTCTAAGTGAGGATTGTGTGTAAGGTTGATTGTAAATCATGTTTAGCACTAGACATTAAGTTTGAAACAATTGATGGCCATGGAGGTGGATGTGATGATTCCTTGGTTAATGATACTAGTTATATAGAAGTGATCTATAGGCTTGAACAGTGTATGCATGTGCCTAAGTTTATTTGATTTGTAATGAAGTATGATGTTGTATATGTGATGTAAAAGTAT
>NW_025862890.1:0-1424 GCF_002878395.1 Capsicum annuum
CCAGAGCTGTTGTCTCCGTCATATCGTCTTGACCATTCCTCATATCGTCTACTTTCTTTACTGTCAGCTTAACTGATCGGTTATCGTTTTTCTTCTGCAGGAGGCTGCTGTTAGAAGTTGTCAGAGGTGGTTCACCTGAATGTACATGTTACAGTGCTGTAACACCCGATGACCGTTTAAGAGGCAATTCGCTGACTAGACTTTTCGTTGTACATTTACCATGACTTAGAAATTAGAAATTTCAAAGCCAGCTTAGGCAACAAAATAGTCCTTTTAAGTCATAGATACTTCCCTTTCCCTTCTGAACATTGTCTCTGTGCTAATGATTTTCATAACTCCTCTCGGTTCCAAGCCGTTTCACAATTAAGGTTACTTATTCCAAACTTTTTGACATGCCTTCTCCTGTCATGACCTGAACCAGGGCCTGGCTGTGACGAGCATTTCGAACCATGGATGCCCGAAACATCCCTATCTGTCTGGTAATCATGCACCTAATTCATATGATCAAAGTAATGTGGAAGAAACACAATAATTCGGAAACATGGTCGTAAATATGAAAAGAGACAATAACAGGGAGATAAGGTTCCCCCAACATCAATGAGCCTCTAAACAATTGTCTGCGAAAATCTCTAACAAATGACTGAGTCAAGTAACCATATATAAACCGGGACAAGGCCCCCAGTAGACCCCAAAACTCAATATAAGATAAAAGGACTGTAGGACATAAGACCTTCCGAAACATAGAAGGCTCACCACTTGTCTCTGCAACTCTGTCAGAATGATCTACTGATTCTCTTCACCCCTAGACTGGGCCTCTGAACCTGAGAGGTTGGAGAGGGGAGGGGGTCAGCACAAAAGTACTGGCACGCAGAGATATCAAAGCAAAACATAATATTTTTACAAAATATAGTTGAGAGCCATTATAAAGCAATTTCGTATCAAATCATTTGAAAGCACATGGGTGTAATACAATAGTGTTATCAACAATAATGAAATGCAACTGAGCTAGGTGGAATACCCTACATAATTTACACCAATTGTCAAACCTTGGTTGCCGCCGAGATTAGAGTATAAGTGAGGGAGAGACACTCAAGACCACACAGCATGGTGTCTCGACCGAATGATAGTGCCCAATATCACTTGGCTCGGGATCCTACCTATAGTCCCAATTTGGGAATGACATGAAGTCAAGTACACAGATCGCTTAGTCTGGTACCAATATTCTGTGTTGGCAAACACGTTATTCCAGCGATGAGCCGCTTGTCTCTCAAACGCTTTCTTCGGGAATCCACCCTTCTCATGAATAATCAATGCATTCAAATTTCATTCAATTTAATCACGTATCATATTCTGTAGGGTATCGTCATACCCGACTTGCAAGTCATCAATATTACATCCACATATCCATAATCATGTAAAAACCA
>NW_025862891.1:0-1304 GCF_002878395.1 Capsicum annuum
TTTATTACCAGAAATCTGCTATTTTTACAAACACTAGTTTTCAGAAGTTGAATTGGTAGCATTTTCTGTTGAATGAAGCTGCTTGCTTTCATTAAGTTATGAATGATGTACTTATTAAAGTTTGTTATTAATTCAAACTTCTCCCCAAACCCCACACTAACTATGTTTTTGTTGTTGTGTTTTACTCCAAACTTCCAAAGCTTTCACCTAGAGAACAGCCATTATAGTGCATATTTTGGCTTCTATTTTCTCTTATTTCTGTAGTCTATTTGATATGGGGCAGTATGCTTCAGAGAGCTTCAGAAAATGCTCCAGTCTTGGCCTTGAATGGACATTGAAGTGTATTCACATACAGAGCTTGTTGAGATGAAAACTATCTTTAGTTTCTTATTTGCTTGAATGCTGCCAAAACCTCTTCTCTTGGTTAAAATCTTTTCTCCTATTTCGAGCTGCTTTGTAATGCTTTTTACCTGAGCCAAGGGTCTATTGGAAACAAAACCTCCCAAGGTAGCACTAAGGTCTGCACACACTGGGATTACACTGTTGTTGCTGCCAAGTCAGCTTTTGAAGACAATATATTCAAGCTTTTTGTAGATTAGTGCTTTCTCACATTAGGATTATGATGAAGCGATAATGTAATTAAGCTCTAGTAGATGAGTGATAATCTATCTAAGCTGTGCGGACTCTTCACTTTCGATGCCACATCCATGACAGATTTTTCAAAAATATATTACTTTTTGGAGAATCCGATACTAATTCACTTTAAACTTATTAAGGGGGGTAATAAACGTGTGTTAGGTTGAAATGCTAAAGTAAGTTGTGAGGACAAGTTAAGGGGTGAAATGATGACTTTTCTCTAATTAATTCATATAATGAAGAAAAATGACATGTTAGTTAACCATAGGTAAATAGCAAATCTATATTCAAACACATGATTGTATAATATTTGGCGAGGACAAGCTTTTACTGTGTACAATTGGCTCGGTACAGTCGTCATTTCAAAAGGAAAATTATATTATCTGGTACCTATATGTAAAATAGAAGAAGAGCATTAAGTATCGATGGATAATGAGATTGGTATATCACATTGATTTTGATAACTTGTTCCAAATTTGGGAATGATACGGGAACGATCTACGAAGTGCTAAAATAGTCCACAACATAAGGAGAAACCGAGAGCAATAAAGAGACAAGTCACGGCAACAACGCAAACACACGAGGTAAAGAAGACAAGATACAACCATACAAAGTGAAATAAGATAAAGGATAGGTAAGATGACATAAGATCTTACGAAATAATGAGA